>NW_023494018.1:0-10000 GCF_013265735.2 Oncorhynchus mykiss | reverse complement strand
TGGTCCTTTGGGTGACCAGGTGCACGCCGGCCTTTGGGTGACCAGGTGCACATGGTCCTTGGGTGACCAGGTGCACGCCGGCCTTTGGGTGACCAGGTGCACATGGTCCTTTTGGGTGACCAGGTGCACATGGTCCTTTGGGTGACCAGGTGCACGCCGGCCTTTGGGTGACCAGGTGCACATGGTCCTTTGGGTGACCAGGTGCACGCCGGCCTTTGGGTGACCAGGTGCACATGGTCCTTTGGGTGACCAGGTGCACGCCGGCCTTTGGGTGACCAGGTGCACATGGTCCTTTTGGGTGACCAGGTGCACATGGTCCTTTGGGTGACCAGGTGCACGCCGGCCTTTGGGTGACCAGGTGCACATGGTCCTTTTGGGTGACCAGGTGCACGCCGGCCTTTGGGTGACCAGGTGCACATGGTCCTTTTGGGTGACCAGGTGCACATGGTCCTTTGGGTGACCAGGTGCACGCCGGCCTTTGGGTGACCAGGTGCACACGGTCCTTTTGGGTGACCAGGTGCACGCCGGCCTTTGGGTGACCAGGTGCACATGGTCCTTTTGGGTGACCAGGTGCACGCCGGCCTTTGGGTGACCAGGTGCACGCCGGTCCTTTTGGGTGACCAGGTGCACAAGTTCCATTTGGGTGACCAGGTGCACGCGGTTCATAACAGCGCGGTTATCGCTTTAATGTCCGAGGAGGGGTGCTTAAGTGTGGGTGCCCTGGTTCACCTGGTATGCGAGGGTTGTGGAGGTGGGGGGGGTCCCCTGCTGGTATCATCCCCGAAATAGAGGGGTGATACCCGGGTGGTGAGTAAGGGCCTACAAGCCTGGAGGTCAATAGCTCCAGGGGGTAAGCTCTACTGTCATGTCCGTAAATAGAGTGGTGTTACCCGGGTTTTTGAACCATATTTTAATTTTGGGTTACCAGATGCACACGGGTCTTTTGGAAAACAATCACAATCTGCATCCATCGTAATATCTTAAACTGTATATAAAGCACCTAAGGACGGGCCTGACCGAGAGAGGGCCGTAGTAGGGTACTCCCCTAGCGGGCTATATCAATAGAATGACCGGTAAAATGATTTAAAACAGTTTTATAATTTTTGGGTTACCAGATGCACACGGGTCTTTTGGAAAACAATCACAATCTGCATCCATCGTAATATATGAAACTGTATATAAAGCACTGAAGGACGGCCCCGACCGAGACAGGGCCTTAGTGGGGTGCTCCCATAGCGGGCTATATCAATAGAATGACCGGTAAAAGTATTTAAAACCGTTTTATAATTTTTGGGTTACCAGATGCACGTTTTCAATCACCAGTTGCACGGAGGATTAATAGCAATCTGCATCCATCGTGATTTCTTAAAGTGTGTAAAAAGCACCCAAGACGGCCCTGACAGAGAGAGGGCCGTAGTGGGGCACTCCCCTAGCGGGCTATATCAATAGAATGACGGGTAAAAGTATTTAAAACCCTTTTATAATTTTTGGGTTACCAGATGCACGTTTTCAATCACCAGGTGCACGGAGGAAAATGAGCATTTGCATCCATAGTCATGTTTTAAACCGTCCATAAAGCACTCTTGGCCGGCCCCGGCAGAGAGAGAAAGAGATGGTGAAAAAAAAAAAAAATCATCATCAGACCTTCCATAAATAATTCGGGCCGGCCCCCATTGCTAAAGGTCCGTAGTAGGGTGCGCCATAAGCGGACATGAATAGATGGAACACCGCTAACCGCATAGAGAACCGTGTTTTGGGTGACCAGGTGCACGTTTTCAATCACCAGTTGCACATTTTCAATCACCAGTTGCACGGAGGATTAATAGCAATCTGCATCCATCGCGATTTCTTAAAGTGTCTATAAAGCACTCAGGACGGGCCCGACCGAGACAGGGCCTTAGTGGGGTGCTCCCATAGCGGGCAACAATGAGAGGGGTGCCTTTAAATTCATTTTGAACCATATTTGAAATTTGGGTTACCAGATGCACGTTTTCAATCACCAGTTGCACGGAGGATTAATAGCAATCTGCATCCATCGTGATTTCTTAAAGTGTGTAAAAAGCACCCAAGGACGGCCCTGACAGAGAGAGGGCCGTAGTGGGGCACTCCCCTAGCGGGCTATATCAATAGAATGACGGGTAAAAGTATTTAAAACCCTTTTATAATTTTTGGGTTACCAGATGCACGTTTTCAATCACCAGGTGCACGGAGGAAAATGAGCATTTGCATCCATAGTCATGTTTTAAACCGTCCATAAAGCACTCTTGGCCGGCCCCGGCAGAGAGAGAAAGAGATGGTGAAAAAAAAAAAAAAATCATCATCAGACCTTCCATAAATAATTCGGGCCGGTCCCCCATTGCTAAGGTCCGTAGTAGGGTGCGCCATAAGCGGACATGAATAGATGGAACACCGCTAACCGCCTAGAGAACCGTGTTTTGGGTGACCAGGTGCACGTTTTCAATCACCAGTTGCACATTTTCAATCACCAGTTTGCACGGAGGATTAATAGCAATCTGCATCCATCGCGATTTCTTAAGTGTCTATAAAGCACTCAGGACGGGCCCGACCGAGACAGGGCCTTAGTGGGGTGCTCCCATAGCGGGCAACAATGAGAGGGGTGCCTTTAAATTCATTTTGAACCATATTTGAAATTTTGGGTTACCAGATGCACGTTTTTCAATCACCAGTTGCACGGAGGATTAATAGCAATCTGCATCCATCGTGATTTCTTAAAGTGTGTAAAAAGCACCCAAGGACGGCCCTGACAGAGAGAGGGCCGTAGTGGGGCACTCCCCTAGCGGGCTATATCAATAGAATGACGGGTAAAAGTATTTAAAACCCTTTTATAATTTTTGGGTTACCAGATGCACGTTTTCAATCACCAGGTGCACGGAGGAAAATGAGCATTTGCATCCATAGTCATGTTTTAAACCGTCCATAAAGCACTCTTGGCCGGCCCCGGCAGAGAGAGAAAGAGATGGTGAAAAAAAAAAAAAATCATCATCAGACCTTCCATAAATAATTCGGGCCGGCCCCCATTGCTAAAGGTCCGTAGTAGGGTGCGCCATAAGCGGACATGAATAGATGGAACACCGCTAACCGCATAGAGAACCGTGTTTTGGGTGACCAGGGTGCACGTTTTCAATCACCAGTTGCACATTTTCAATCACCAGTTGCACGGAGGATTAATAGCAATCTGCATCCATCGCGATTTCTTAAAGTGTCTATAAAGCACTCAGGACGGGCCCGACCGAGACAGGGCCTTAGTGGGTGCTCCCATAGCGGGCAACAATGAGAGGGGTGCCTTTAAATTCATTTTGAACCATATTTGAAATTTTTGGGTTACCAGATGCACGTTTTCAATCACCAGTTGCACGGAGGATTAATAGCAATCTGCATCCATCGTGATTTCTTAAAGTGTGTAAAAAGCACCCAAGGACGGCCCTGACAGAGAGAGGGCCGTAGTGGGGCACTCCCCTAGCGGGCTATATCAATAGAATGACGGGTAAAAGTATTTAAAACCCTTTTATAATTTTTGGGTTACCAGATGCACGTTTTCAATCACCAGGTGCACGGAGGAAAATGAGCATTTGCATCCATAGTCATGTTTTAAACCGTCCATAAAGCACTCTTGGCCGGCCCCGGCAGAGAGAGAAAGAGATGGTGAAAAAAAAAAAAAAATCATCATCAGACCTTCCATAAATAATTCGGGCCGGCCCCCATTGCTAAAGGTCCGTAGTAGGGTGCGCCATAAGCGGACATGAATAGATGGAACACCGCTAACCGCATAGAGAACCGTGTTTTGGGTGACCAGGTGCACGTTTTCAATCACCAGTTGCACATTTTCAATCACCAGTTGCACGGAGGATTAATAGCAATCTGCATCCATCGCGATTTCTTAAAGTGTCTATAAAGCACTCAGGACGGGCCCGACCGAGACAGGGCCTTAGTGGGGTGCTCCCATAGCGGGCAACAATGAGAGGGGTGCCTTTAAATTCATTTTGAACCATATTTGAAATTTTGGGTTACCAGATGCACGTTTTCAATCACCAGTTGCACGGAGGATTAATAGCAATCTGCATCCATCGTGATTTCTTAAAGTGTGTAAAAAGCACCCAAGGACGGCCCTGACAGAGAGAGGGCCGTAGTGGGGCACTCCCCTAGCGGGCTATATCAATAGAATGACGGGTAAAAGTATTTAAAACCCTTTTATAATTTTTGGGTTACCAGATGCACGTTTTCAATCACCAGGTGCACGGAGGAAAATGAGCATTTGCATCCATAGTCATGTTTTAAACCGTCCATAAAGCACTCTTGGCCGGCCCCGGCAGAGAGAGAAAGAGATGGTGAAAAAAAAAAAAAATCATCATCAGACCTTCCATAAATAATTCGGGCCGGCCCCCATTGCTAAAGGTCCGTAGTAGGGTGCGCCATAAGCGGACATGAATAGATGGAACACCGCTAACCGCATAGAGAACCGTGTTTTGGGTGACCAGGTGCACGTTTTCAATCACCAGTTGCACATTTTCAATCACCAGTTGCACGGAGGATTAATAGCAATCTGCATCCATCGCGATTTCTTAAAGTGTCTATAAAGCACTCAGGACGGGCCCGACCGAGACAGGGCCTTAGTGGGGTGCTCCCATAGCGGGCAACAATGAGAGGGGTGCCTTTAAATTCATTTTGAACCATATTTGAAATTTTGGGTTACCAGATGCACGTTTTCAATCACCAGTTGCACGGAGGATTAATAGCAATCTGCATCCATCGTGATTTCTTAAAGTGTGTAAAAAGCACCCAAGGACGGCCCTGACAGAGAGAGGGCCGTAGTGGGGCACTCCCCTAGCGGGCTATATCAATAGAATGACGGGTAAAAGTATTTAAAACCCTTTTATAATTTTTGGGTTACCAGATGCACGTTTTCAATCACCAGGTGCACGGAGGAAAATGAGCATTTGCATCCATAGTCATGTTTTAAACCGTCCATAAAGCACTCTTGGCCGGCCCCGGCAGAGAGAGAAAGAGATGGTGAAAAAAAAAAAAAATCATCATCAGACCTTCCATAAATAATTCGGGCCGGCCCCCATTGCTAAAGGTCCGTAGTAGGGTGCGCCATAAGCGGACATGAATAGATGGAACACCGCTAACCGCATAGAGAACCGTGTTTTGGGTGACCAGGTGCACGTTTTCAATCACCAGTTGCACATTTTCAATCACCAGTTGCACGGAGGATTAATAGCAATCTGCATCCATCGCGATTTCTTAAAGTGTCTATAAAGCACTCAGGACGGGCCCGACCGAGACAGGGCCTTAGTGGGGTGCTCCCATAGCGGGCAACAATGAGAGGGGTGCCTTTAAATTCATTTTGAACCATATTTGAAATTTTGGGTTACCAGATGCACGTTTTCAATCACCAGTTGCACGGAGGATTAATAGCAATCTGCATCCATCGTGATTTCTTAAAGTGTGTAAAAAGCACCCAAGGACGGCCCTGACAGAGAGAGGGCCGTAGTGGGGCACTCCCCTAGCGGGCTATATCAATAGAATGACGGGTAAAAGTATTTAAAACCCTTTTATAATTTTTGGGTTACCAGATGCACGTTTTCAATCACCAGGTGCACGGAGGAAAATGAGCATTTGCATCCATAGTCATGTTTTAAACCGTCCATAAAGCACTCTTGGCCGGCCCCGGCAGAGAGAGAAAGAGATGGTGAAAAAAAAAAAAAATCATCATCAGACCTTCCATAAATAATTCGGGCCGGCCCCCATTGCTAAAGGTCCGTAGTAGGGTGCGCCATAAGCGGACATGAATAGATGGAACACCGCTAACCGCATAGAGAACCGTGTTTTGGGTGACCAGGTGCACGTTTTCAATCACCAGTTGCACATTTTCAATCACCAGTTGCACGGAGGATTAATAGCAATCTGCATCCATCGCGATTTCTTAAAGTGTCTATAAAGCACTCAGGACGGGCCCGACCGAGACAGGGCCTTAGTGGGGTGCTCCCATAGCGGGCAACAATGAGAGGGGTGCCTTTAAATTCATTTTGAACCATATTTGAAATTTTGGGTTACCAGATGCACGTTTTCAATCACCAGTTGCACGGAGGATTAATAGCAATCTGCATCCATCGTGATTTCTTAAAGTGTGTAAAAAGCACCCAAGGACGGCCCTGACAGAGAGAGGGCCGTAGTGGGGCACTCCCCTAGCGGGCTATATCAATAGAATGACGGGTAAAAGTATTTAAAACCCTTTTATAATTTTTGGGTTACCAGATGCACGTTTTCAATCACCAGGTGCACGGAGGAAAATGAGCATTTGCATCCATAGTCATGTTTTAAACCGTCCATAAAGCACTCTTGGCCGGCCCCGGCAGAGAGAGAAAGAGATGGTGAAAAAAAAAAAAAATCATCATCAGACCTTCCATAAATAATTCGGGCCGGCCCCCATTGCTAAAGGTCCGTAGTAGGGTGCGCCATAAGCGGACATGAATAGATGGAACACCGCTAACCGCATAGAGAACCGTGTTTTGGGTGACCAGGTGCACGTTTTCAATCACCAGTTGCACATTTTCAATCACCAGTTGCACGGAGGATTAATAGCAATCTGCATCCATCGCGATTTCTTAAAGTGTCTATAAAGCACTCAGGACGGGCCCGACCGAGACAGGGCCTTAGTGGGGTGCTCCCATAGCGGGCAACAATGAGAGGGGTGCCTTTAAATTCATTTTGAACCATATTTGAAATTTTGGGTTACCAGATGCACGTTTTCAATCACCAGTTGCACGGAGGATTAATAGCAATCTGCATCCATCGTGATTTCTTAAAGTGTGTAAAAAGCACCCAAGGACGGCCCTGACAGAGAGAGGGCCGTAGTGGGGCACTCCCCTAGCGGGCTATATCAATAGAATGACGGGTAAAAGTATTTAAAACCCTTTTATAATTTTTGGGTTACCAGATGCACGTTTTCAATCACCAGGTGCACGGAGGAAAATGAGCATTTGCATCCATAGTCATGTTTTAAACCGTCCATAAAGCACTCTTGGCCGGCCCCGGCAGAGAGAGAAAGAGATGGTGAAAAAAAAAAAAAATCATCATCAGACCTTCCATAAATAATTCGGGCCGGCCCCCATTGCTAAAGGTCCGTAGTAGGGTGCGCCATAAGCGGACATGAATAGATGGAACACCGCTAACCGCATAGAGAACCGTGTTTTGGGTGACCAGGTGCACGTTTTCAATCACCAGTTGCACATTTTCAATCACCAGTTGCACGGAGGATTAATAGCAATCTGCATCCATCGCGATTTCTTAAAGTGTCTATAAAGCACTCAGGACGGGCCCGACCGAGACAGGGCCTTAGTGGGGTGCTCCCATAGCGGGCAACAATGAGAGGGGTGCCTTTAAATTCATTTTGAACCATATTTGAAATTTTGGGTTACCAGATGCACGTTTTCAATCACCAGTTGCACGGAGGATTAATAGCAATCTGCATCCATCGTGATTTCTTAAAGTGTGTAAAAAGCACCCAAGGACGGCCCTGACAGAGAGAGGGCCGTAGTGGGGCACTCCCCTAGCGGGCTATATCAATAGAATGACGGGTAAAAGTATTTAAAACCCTTTTATAATTTTTGGGTTACCAGATGCACGTTTTCAATCACCAGGTGCACGGAGGAAAATGAGCATTTGCATCCATAGTCATGTTTTAAACCGTCCATAAAGCACTCTTGGCCGGCCCCGGCAGAGAGAGAAAGAGATGGTGAAAAAAAAAAAAAAATCATCATCAGACCTTCCATAAATAATTCGGGCCGGCCCCCATTGCTAAAGGTCCGTAGTAGGGTGCGCCATAAGCGGACATGAATAGATGGAACACCGCTAACCGCATAGAGAACCGTGTTTTGGGTGACCAGGTGCACGTTTTCAATCACCAGTTGCACATTTTCAATCACCAGTTGCACGGAGGATTAATAGCAATCTGCATCCATCGCGATTTCTTAAAGTGTCTATAAAGCACTCAGGACGGGCCCGACCGAGACAGGGCCTTAGTGGGGTGCTCCCATAGCGGGCAACAATGAGAGGGGTGCCTTTAAATTCATTTTGAACCATATTTGAAATTTTGGGTTACCAGATGCACGTTTTCAATCACCAGTTGCACGGAGGATTAATAGCAATCTGCATCCATCGTGATTTCTTAAAGTGTGTAAAAAGCACCCAAGGACGGCCCTGACAGAGAGAGGGCCGTAGTGGGGCACTCCCCTAGCGGGCTATATCAATAGAATGACGGGTAAAAGTATTTAAAACCCTTTTATAATTTTTGGGTTACCAGATGCACGTTTTCAATCACCAGGTGCACGGAGGAAAATGAGCATTTGCATCCATAGTCATGTTTTAAACCGTCCATAAAGCACTCTTGGCCGGCCCCGGCAGAGAGAGAAAGAGATGGTGAAAAAAAAAAAAAAATCATCATCAGACCTTCCATAAATAATTCGGGCCGGCCCCCATTGCTAAAGGTCCGTAGTAGGGTGCGCCATAAGCGGACATGAATAGATGGAACACCGCTAACCGCATAGAGAACCGTGTTTTGGGTGACCAGGTGCACGTTTTCAATCACCAGTTGCACATTTTCAATCACCAGTTGCACGGAGGATTAATAGCAATCTGCATCCATCGCGATTTCTTAAAGTGTCTATAAAGCACTCAGGACGGGCCCGACCGAGACAGGGCCTTAGTGGGGTGCTCCCATAGCGGGCAACAATGAGAGGGGTGCCTTTAAATTCATTTTGAACCATATTTGAAATTTTGGGTTACCAGATGCACGTTTTCAATCACCAGTTGCACGGAGGATTAATAGCAATCTGCATCCATCGTGATTTCTTAAAGTGTGTAAAAAGCACCCAAGGACGGCCCTGACAGAGAGAGGGCCGTAGTGGGGCACTCCCCTAGCGGGCTATATCAATAGAATGACGGGTAAAAGTATTTAAAACCCTTTTATAATTTTTGGGTTACCAGATGCACGTTTTCAATCACCAGGTGCACGGAGGAAAATGAGCATTTGCATCCATAGTCATGTTTTAAACCGTCCATAAAGCACTCTTGGCCGGCCCCGGCAGAGAGAGAAAGAGATGGTGAAAAAAAAAAAAAATCATCATCAGACCTTCCATAAATAATTCGGGCCGGCCCCCATTGCTAAAGGTCCGTAGTAGGGTGCGCCATAAGCGGACATGAATAGATGGAACACCGCTAACCGCATAGAGAACCGTGTTTTGGGTGACCAGGTGCACGTTTTCAATCACCAGTTGCACATTTTCAATCACCAGTTGCACGGAGGATTAATAGCAATCTGCATCCATCGCGATTTCTTAAAGTGTCTATAAAGCACTCAGGACGGGCCCGACCGAGACAGGGCCTTAGTGGGGTGCTCCCATAGCGGGCAACAATGAGAGGGGTGCCTTTAAATTCATTTTGAACCATATTTGAAATTTTGGGTTACCAGATGCACGTTTTCAATCACCAGTTGCACGGAGGATTAATAGCAATCTGCATCCATCGTGATTTCTTAAAGTGTGTAAAAAGCACCCAAGGACGGCCCTGACAGAGAGAGGGCCGTAGTGGGGCACTCCCCTAGCGGGCTATATCAATAGAATGACGGGTAAAAGTATTTAAAACCCTTTTATAATTTTTGGGTTACCAGATGCACGTTTTCAATCACCAGGTGCACGGAGGAAAATGAGCATTTGCATCCATAGTCATGTTTTAAACCGTCCATAAAGCACTCTTGGCCGGCCCCGGCAGAGAGAGAAAGAGATGGTGAAAAAAAAAAAAAAATCATCATCAGACCTTCCATAAATAATTCGGGCCGGCCCCCATTGCTAAAGGTCCGTAGTAGGGTGCGCCATAAGCGGACATGAATAGATGGAACACCGCTAACCGCATAGAGAACCGTGTTTTGGGTGACCAGGTGCACGTTTTCAATCACCAGTTGCACATTTTCAATCACCAGTTG
>NW_023494017.1:0-72700 GCF_013265735.2 Oncorhynchus mykiss | reverse complement strand
TTTTCCATCAACAAAGTTCTAAATCATGTTGTGATTCACTCACTGGATGAATTTTTGCAAGTTGCATTGCAATACGGAAATAATATTACACTTTTCCATCAACAAAGTACTAAATCATGTTGTGATTCCACTCTTGATTACATTTTCTTGCTGTACTGTTTCATTCATGAATCGATGAATCGATGAATTTTTGCAAGTTGCATTGCAATACGGAGATAATATTACACTTTTCCATCAACAAAGTTCTAAATCATGTTGTGATTCACTCACTCTGGATGAATTTTTGCAAGTTTAATTGCAATACGGAAATAATATTACACTTTTCCATGAACAAAGTTCTAAATCATGTTGTGATTCCACTCTTGATTACATTTTCTTGCTGTACTGTTTCATGAATCGATGAATCGATGAATTTTTGCAAGTTGCATTGCAATACGGAGATAATATTACACTTTTCCATCAACAAAGTACTAAATCATGTTGTGATTCCACTCTTGATTACATTTTCTTGCTGTACTGTTTCATTCATGAATCGATGAATCGATTAATTTTTGCAAGTTGCATTGCAATACGGAGATAATATTACACTTTTCCATCAACAAAGTTCTAAATCATGTTGTGATTCACTCACTCTGGATGAATTTTTGCAAGTTGCATTGCAATACGGAAATAATATTACACTTTTACATCAACAAAGTTCAAAATCATGTTGTGATTCACTCACTCTGGATGAATTTTTGCAAGTTGCATTGCAATATGGAAATAATATTACACTTTTCCATCAACAAAGTACTAAATTATGTTGTGATTCCACTCTTGATTACATTTTCTTGCTGTACTGTTTCATTCATGAATCGATGAATCGATGAATTTTTGCAAGTTGCATTGCAATACGGAGATAATATTACACTTTTCCATCAACAAAGTTCTAAATCATGTTGTGATTCACTCACTCTGGATGAATTTTTGCAAGTTTAATTGCAATACGGAAATAATATTACACTTTTCCATCAACAAAGTTCTAAATCATGTTGTGATTCACTCACTCTGGATGAATTTTTGCAAGTTGCATTGCAATACGGAAATAATATTACACTTTTCCATCAACAAAGTACTAAATCATGTGATTCCACTCTTGATTACATTTTCTTGCTGTACTGTTTCATTCATGAATCGATGAATCGATGAATTTTTGCAAGTTTAATTGCAATACGGAAATAATATTACACTTTTCCATGAACAAAGTTCTAAATCATGTTGTGATTCCACTCTTTATTACATTTTCTTGCTGTACTGTTTCATGAATCGATGAATCGATGAATTTTTGCAAGTTGCATTGCAATACGGAGATAATATTACACTTTTCCATCAACAAAGTTCTAAATCATGTTGTGATTCACTCACTCTGGATGAATTTTTGCAAGTTTAATTGCAATACGGAAATAATATTACACTTTTCAATCAACAAAGTTCTAAATCATGTTGTGATTCACTCACTCTGGATGAATTTTTGCAAGCTGCATTGCAATACGGAAATAATATTACACTTTTCCATCAACAAAGTTCTAAATCATGTTGTGATTCCACTCTTGATTACATTTTCTTGCTGTACTGTTTCATTCATGAATCGATGAATCGATGAATTTTTGCAAGTTGCATTGCAGTACGGAGATAATATTACACTTTTCCATCAACAAAGTTCTAAATCATGTTGTGATTCACTCACTCTGGATGAATTTTTGCAAGTTTAATTGCAATACGGAAATAATATTACACTTTTCCATCAACAAAGTACTAAATCATGTTGTGATTCCACTCTTGATTACATTTTCTTGCTGTACTGTTTCATTCATGAATCGATGAATCGATGAATTTTTGCAAGTTGCATTGCAATACGGAGATAATATTACACTTTTCCATCAACAAAGTTCTAAATCATGTTGTGATTCACTCACTCTGGATGAATTTTTGCAAGTTGCATTGCAATACGGAAATAATATTACACTTTTCCATCAACAAAGTTCTAAATCATGTTGTGATTCACTCACTCTGGATGAATTTTTGCAAGTTGCATTGCAATACGGAAATAATATTACACTTTTCCATGAACAAAGTTCTAAATCATGTTGTGATTCCACTCTTGATTACATTTTCTTGCTGTACTGTTTCATGAATCGATGAATCGATGAATTTTTGCAAGTTGCATTGCAATACGGAGATAATATTACACTTTTCCATCAACAAAGTACTAAATCATGTTGTGATTCCACTCTTGATTACATTTTCTTGCTGTACTGTTTCATTCATGAATCGATGAATCGATTAATTTTTGCAAGTTGCATTGCAATACGGAGATAATATTACACTTTTCCATCAACAAAGTTCTAAATCATGTTGTGATTCACTCACTCTGGATGAATTTTTGCAAGTTGCATTGCAATACGGAAATAATATTACACTTTTACATCAACAAAGTTCAAAATCATGTTGTGATTCACTCACTCTGGATGAATTTTTGCAAGTTGCATTGCAATATGGAAATAATATTACACTTTTCCATCAACAAAGTACTAAATTATGTTGTGATTCCACTCTTGATTACATTTTCTTGCTGTACTGTTTCATTCATGAATCGATGAATCGATGAATTTTTGCAAGTTGCATTGCAATACGGAGATAATATTACACTTTTCCATCAACAAAGTTCTAAATCATGTTGTGATTCACTCACTCTGGATGAATTTTTGCAAGTTGCATTGCAATACGGAAATAATATTACACTTTTCCATCAACAAAGTACTAAATCATGTGATTCCACTCTTGATTACATTTTCTTGCTGTACTGTTTCATTCATGAATCGATGAATCGATGAATTTTTGCAAGTTTAATTGCAATACGGAAATAATATTACACTTTTCCATGAACAAAGTTCTAAATCATGTTGTGATTCCACTCTTTATTACATTTTCTTGCTGTACTGTTTCATGAATCGATGAATCGATGAATTTTTGCAAGTTGCATTGCAATACGGAGATAATATTACACTTTTCCATCAACAAAGTTCTAAATCATGTTGTGATTCACTCACTCTGGATGAATTTTTGCAAGTTTAATTGCAATACGGAAATAATATTACACTTTTCAATCAACAAAGTTCTAAATCATGTTGTGATTCACTCACTCTGGATGAATTTTTGCAAGCTGCATTGCAATACGGAAATAATATTACACTTTTCCATCAACAAAGTTCTAAATCATGTTGTGATTCCACTCTTGATTACATTTTCTTGCTGTACTGTTTCATTCATGAATCGATGAATCGATGAATTTTTGCAAGTTGCATTGCAGTACGGAGATAATATTACACTTTTCCATCAACAAAGTTCTAAATCATGTTGTGATTCACTCACTCTGGATGAATTTTTGCAAGTTTAATTGCAATACGGAAATAATATTACACTTTTCCATCAACAAAGTACTAAATCATGTTGTGATTCCACTCTTGATTACATTTTCTTGCTGTACTGTTTCATTCATGAATCGATGAATCGATGAATTTTTGCAAGTTGCATTGCAATACGGAGATAATATTACACTTTTCCATCAACAAAGTTCTAAATCATGTTGTGATTCACTCACTCTGGATGAATTTTTGCAAGTTTAATTGCAATACGGAAATAATATTACACTTTTCCATGAACAAAGTTCTAAATCATGTTGTGATTCCACTCTTGATTACATTTTCTTGCTGTACTGTTTCATGAATCGATGAATCGATGAATTTTTGCAAGTTGCATTGCAATACGGAGATAATATTACACTTTTCCATCAACAAAGTTCTAAATCATGTTGTGATTCACTCACTCTGGATGAATTTTTGCAAGTTTAATTGCAATACGGAAATAATATTACACTTTTCCATGAACAAAGTTCTAAATCATGTTGTGATTCCACTCTTGATTACATTTTCTTGCTGTACTGTTTCATGAATCGATGAATCGATGAATTTTTGCAAGTTGCATTGCAATACGGAGATAATATTACACTTTTCCATCAACAAAGTACTAAATCATGTTGTGATTCCACTCTTGATTACATTTTCTTGCTGTACTGTTTCATTCATGAATCGATGAATCGATGAATTTTTGCAAGTTGCATTGCAATACGGAGATAATATTACACTTTTCCATCAACAAAGTTCTAAATCATGTTGTGATTCACTCACTCTGGATGAATTTTTGCAAGTTGCATTGCAATACGGAAATAATATTACACTTTTCCATCAACAAAGTTCTAAATCATGTTGTGATTCACTCACTGGATGAATTTTTGCAAGTTGCATTGCAATACGGAAATAATATTACACTTTTCCATCAACAAAGTACTAAATCATGTTGTGATTCCACTCTTGATTACATTTTCTTGCTGTACTGTTTCATTCATGAATCGATGAATCGATGAATTTTTGCAAGTTGCATTGCAATACGGAGATAATATTACACTTTTCCATCAACAAAGTTCTAAATCATGTTGTGATTCACTCACTCTGGATGAATTTTTGCAAGTTTAATTGCAATACGGAAATAATATTACACTTTTCCATGAACAAAGTTCTAAATCATGTTGTGATTCCACTCTTGATTACATTTTCTTGCTGTACTGTTTCATGAATCGATGAATCGATGAATTTTTGCAAGTTGCATTGCAATACGGAGATAATATTACACTTTTCCATCAACAAAGTACTAAATCATGTTGTGATTCCACTCTTGATTACATTTTCTTGCTGTACTGTTTCATTCATGAATCGATGAATCGATTAATTTTTGCAAGTTGCATTGCAATACGGAGATAATATTACACTTTTCCATCAACAAAGTTCTAAATCATGTTGTGATTCACTCACTCTGGATGAATTTTTGCAAGTTGCATTGCAATACGGAAATAATATTACACTTTTACATCAACAAAGTTCAAAATCATGTTGTGATTCACTCACTCTGGATGAATTTTTGCAAGTTGCATTGCAATATGGAAATAATATTACACTTTTCCATCAACAAAGTACTAAATTATGTTGTGATTCCACTCTTGATTACATTTTCTTGCTGTACTGTTTCATTCATGAATCGATGAATCGATGAATTTTTGCAAGTTGCATTGCAATACGGAGATAATATTACACTTTTCCATCAACAAAGTTCTAAATCATGTTGTGATTCACTCACTCTGGATGAATTTTTGCAAGTTTAATTGCAATACGGAAATAATATTACACTTTTCCATCAACAAAGTTCTAAATCATGTTGTGATTCACTCACTCTGGATGAATTTTTGCAAGTTGCATTGCAATACGGAAATAATATTACACTTTTCCATCAACAAAGTACTAAATCATGTGATTCCACTCTTGATTACATTTTCTTGCTGTACTGTTTCATTCATGAATCGATGAATCGATGAATTTTTGCAAGTTTAATTGCAATACGGAAATAATATTACACTTTTCCATGAACAAAGTTCTAAATCATGTTGTGATTCCACTCTTTATTACATTTTCTTGCTGTACTGTTTCATGAATCGATGAATCGATTAATTTTTGCAAGTTGCATTGCAATACGGAGATAATATTACACTTTTCCATCAACAAAGTTCTAAATCATGTTGTGATTCACTCACTCTGGATGAATTTTTGCAAGTTTAATTGCAATACGGAAATAATATTACACTTTTCAATCAACAAAGTTCTAAATCATGTTGTGATTCACTCACTCTGGATGAATTTTTGCAAGCTGCATTGCAATACGGAAATAATATTACACTTTTCCATCAACAAAGTTCTAAATCATGTTGTGATTCCACTCTTGATTACATTTTCTTGCTGTACTGTTTCATTCATGAATCGATGAATCGATGAATTTTTGCAAGTTGCATTGCAGTACGGAGATAATATTACACTTTTCCATCAACAAAGTTCTAAATCATGTTGTGATTCACTCACTCTGGATGAATTTTTGCAAGTTTAATTGCAATACGGAAATAATATTACACTTTTCCATCAACAAAGTACTAAATCATGTTGTGATTCCACTCTTGATTACATTTTCTTGCTGTACTGTTTCATTCATGAATCGATGAATCGATGAATTTTTGCAAGTTGCATTGCAATACGGAGATAATATTACACTTTTCCATCAACAAAGTTCTAAATCATGTTGTGATTCACTCACTCTGGATGAATTTTTGCAAGTTTAATTGCAATACGGAAATAATATTACACTTTTCCATGAACAAAGTTCTAAATCATGTTGTGATTCCACTCTTGATTACATTTTCTTGCTGTACTGTTTCATGAATCGATGAATCGATGAATTTTTGCAAGTTGCATTGCAATACGGAGATAATATTACACTTTTCCATCAACAAAGTTCTAAATCATGTTGTGATTCACTCACTCTGGATGAATTTTTGCAAGTTTAATTGCAATACGGAAATAATATTACACTTTTCCATGAACAAAGTTCTAAATCATGTTGTGATTCCACTCTTGATTACATTTTCTTGCTGTACTGTTTCATGAATCGATGAATCGATGAATTTTTGCAAGTTGCATTGCAATACGGAGATAATATTACACTTTTCCATCAACAAAGTACTAAATCATGTTGTGATTCCACTCTTGATTACATTTTCTTGCTGTACTGTTTCATTCATGAATCGATGAATCGATGAATTTTTGCAAGTTGCATTGCAATACGGAGATAATATTACACTTTTCCATCAACAAAGTTCTAAATCATGTTGTGATTCACTCACTCTGGATGAATTTTTGCAAGTTGCATTGCAATACGGAAATAATATTACACTTTTCCATCAACAAAGTTCTAAATCATGTTGTGATTCACTCACTGGATGAATTTTTGCAAGTTGCATTGCAATACGGAAATAATATTACACTTTTCCATCAACAAAGTACTAAATCATGTTGTGATTCCACTCTTGATTACATTTTCTTGCTGTACTGTTTCATTCATGAATCGATGAATCGATGAATTTTTGCAAGTTGCATTGCAATACGGAGATAATATTACACTTTTCCATCAACAAAGTTCTAAATCATGTTGTGATTCACTCACTCTGGATGAATTTTTGCAAGTTTAATTGCAATACGGAAATAATATTACACTTTTCCATGAACAAAGTTCTAAATCATGTTGTGATTCCACTCTTGATTACATTTTCTTGCTGTACTGTTTCATGAATCGATGAATCGATGAATTTTTGCAAGTTGCATTGCAATACGGAGATAATATTACACTTTTCCATCAACAAAGTACTAAATCATGTTGTGATTCCACTCTTGATTACATTTTCTTGCTGTACTGTTTCATTCATGAATCGATGAATCGATGAATTTTTGCAAGTTGCATTGCAATACGGAGATAATATTACACTTTTCCATCAACAAAGTTCTAAATCATGTTGTGATTCACTCACTCTGGATGAATTTTTGCAAGTTGCATTGCAATACGGAAATAATATTACACTTTTACATCAACAAAGTTCAAAATCATGTTGTGATTCACTCACTCTGGATGAATTTTTGCAAGTTGCATTGCAATATGGAAATAATATTACACTTTTCCATCAACAAAGTACGAAATTATGTTGTGATTCCACTCTTGATTACATTTTCTTGCTGTACTGTTTCATTCATGAATCGATGAATCGATGAATTTTTGCAAGTTGCATTGCAATACGGAGATAATATTACACTTTTCCATCAACAAAGTTCTAAATCATGTTGTGATTCACTCACTCTGGATGAATTTTTGCAAGTTTAATTGCAATACGGAAATAATATTACACTTTTCCATCAACAAAGTTCTAAATCATGTTGTGATTCACTCACTCTGGATGAATTTTTGCAAGTTGCATTGCAATACGGAAATAATATTACACTTTTCCATCAACAAAGTACTCAATCATGTGATTCCACTCTTGATTACATTTTCTTGCTGTACTGTTTCATTCATGAATCGATGAATCGATGAATTTTTGCAAGTTTAATTGCAATACGGAAATAATATTACACTTTTCCATGAACAAAGTTCTAAATCATGTTGTGATTCCACTCTTTATTACATTTTCTTGCTGTACTGTTTCATGAATCGATGAATCGATGAATTTTTGCAAGTTGCATTGCAATACGGAGATAATATTACACTTTTCCATCAACAAAGTTCTAAATCATGTTGTGATTCACTCACTCTGGATGAATTTTTGCAAGTTTAATTGCAATACGGAAATAATATTACACTTTTCAATCAACAAAGTTCTAAATCATGTTGTGATTCACTCACTCTGGATGAATTTTTGCAAGCTGCATTGCAATACGGAAATAATATTACACTTTTCCATCAACAAAGTTCTAAATCATGTTGTGATTCCACTCTTGATTACATTTTCTTGCTGTACTGTTTCATTCATGAATCGATGAATCGATGAATTTTTGCAAGTTGCATTGCAGTACGGAGATAATATTACACTTTTCCATCAACAAAGTTCTAAATCATGTTGTGATTCACTCACTCTGGATGAATTTTTGCAAGTTTAATTGCAATACGGAAATAATATTACACTTTTCCATCAACAAAGTACTAAATCATGTTGTGATTCCACTCTTGATTACATTTTCTTGCTGTACTGTTTCATTCATGAATCGATGAATCGATGAATTTTTGCAAGTTGCATTGCAATACGGAGATAATATTACACTTTTCCATCAACAAAGTTCTAAATCATGTTGTGATTCACTCACTCTGGATGAATTTTTGCAAGTTTAATTGCAATACGGAAATAATATTACACTTTTCCATGAACAAAGTTCTAAATCATGTTGTGATTCCACTCTTGATTACATTTTCTTGCTGTACTGTTTCATGAATCGATGAATCGATGAATTTTTGCAAGTTGCATTGCAATACGGAGATAATATTACACTTTTCCATCAACAAAGTTCTAAATCATGTTGTGATTCACTCACTCTGGATGAATTTTTGCAAGTTTAATTGCAATACGGAAATAATATTACACTTTTCCATGAACAAAGTTCTAAATCATGTTGTGATTCCACTCTTGATTACATTTTCTTGCTGTACTGTTTCATGAATCGATGAATCGATGAATTTTTGCAAGTTGCATTGCAATACGGAGATAATATTACACTTTTCCATCAACAAAGTACTAAATCATGTTGTGATTCCACTCTTGATTACATTTTCTTGCTGTACTGTTTCATTCATGAATCGATGAATCGATGAATTTTTGCAAGTTGCATTGCAATACGGAAATAATATTACACTTTTCCATCAACAAAGTACTAAATCATGTTGTGATTCCACTCTTGATTACATTTTCTTGCTGTACTGTTTCATTCATGAATCGATGAATCGATGAATTTTTGCAAGTTGCATTGCAATACGGAGATAATATTACACTTTTCCATCAACAAAGTTCTAAATCATGTTGTGATTCACTCACTCTGGATGAATTTTTGCAAGTTGCATTGCAATACGGAAATAATATTACACTTTTCCATCAACAAAGTTCTAAATCATGTTGTGATTCACTCACTCTGGATGAATTTTTGCAAGTTGCATTGCAATACGGAAATAATATTACACTTTTCCATCAACAAAGTACTAAATTATGCTGTGATTCCACTCTTGATTACATTTTCTTGCTGTACTGTTTCATGAATCGATGAATCGATGAATTTTTGCAAGTTGCATTGCAATACGGAGATAATATTACACTTTTCCATCAACAAAGTTCTAAATCATGTTGTGATTCACTCACTCTGGATGAATTTTTGCAAGTTGCATTGCAATACGGAAATAATATTACACTTTTCCATCAACAAAGTACTAAATCATGTGATTCCACTCTTGATTACATTTTCTTGCTGTACTGTTTCATTCATGAATCGATGAATCGATGAATTTTTGCAAGTTTAATTGCAATACGGAAATAATATTACACTTTTCCATGAACAAAGTTCTAAATCATGTTGTGATTCCACTCTTTATTACATTTTCTTGCTGTACTGTTTCATGAATCGATGAATCGATGAATTTTTGCAAGTTGCATTGCAATACGGAGATAATATTACACTTTTCCATCAACAAAGTTCTAAATCATGTTGTGATTCACTCACTCTGGATGAATTTTTGCAAGTTTAATTGCAATACGGAAATAATATTACACTTTTCAATCAACAAAGTTCTAAATCATGTTGTGATTCACTCACTCTGGATGAATTTTTGCAAGCTGCATTGCAATACGGAAATAATATTACACTTTTCCATCAACAAAGTTCTAAATCATGTTGTGATTCCACTCTTGATTACATTTTCTTGCTGTACTGTTTAATTCATGAATCGATGAATCGATGAATTTTTGCAAGTTGCATTGCAATACGGAGATAATATTACACTTTTCCATCAACAAAGTTCTAAATCATGTTGTGATTCACTCACTCTGGATGAATTTTTGCAGGTTTAATTGCAATACGGAAATAATATTACACTTTTCCATCAACAAAGTACTAAATCATGTTGTGATTTTTTTCTTGATTACATTTTCTTGCTGTACTGTTTCATTCATGAATCGATGAATCGATGAATTTTTGCAAGTTGCATTGCAATACGGAGATAATATTACACTTTTCCATCAACAAAGTTCTAAATCATGTTGTGATTCACTCACTCTGGATGAATTTTTGCAAGCTGCATTGCAATACGGAAATAATATTACACTTTTCCATCAACAAAGTTCTAAATCATGTTGTGATTCCACTCTTGATTACATTTTCTTGCTGTACTGTTTCATTCATGAATCGATGAATCGATGAATTTTTGCAAGTTGCATTGCAATACGGAGATAATATTACACTTTTCCATCAACAAAGTTCTAAATCATGTTGTGATTCACTCACTCTGGATGAATTTTTGCAAGTTTAATTGCAATACGGAAATAATATTACACTTTTCCATCAACAAAGTACTAAATCATGTTGTGATTCCACTCTTGATTACATTTTCTTGCTGTACTGTTTCATTCATGAATCGATGAATCGATGAATTTTTGCAAGTTGCATTGCAATACGGAGATAATATTACACTTTTCCATCAACAAAGTTCTAAATCATGTTGTGATTCACTCACTCTGGATGAATTTTTGCAAGCTGCATTGCAATACGGAAATAATATTACACTTTTCCATGAACAAAGTTCTAAATCATGTTGTGATTCCACTCTTGATTACATTTTCTTGCTGTACTGTTTCATGAATCGATGAATCGATGAATTTTTGCAAGTTGCATTGCAATACGGAGATAATATTACACTTTTCCATCAACAAAGTTCTAAATCATGTTGTGATTCACTCACTCTGGATGAATTTTTGCAAGTTTAATTGCAATACGGAAATAATATTACACTTTTCAATCAACAAAGTTCTAAATCATGTTGTGATTCACTCACTCTGGATGAATTTTTGCAAGCTGCATTGCAATACGGAAATAATATTACACTTTTCCATCAACAAAGTTCTAAATCATGTTGTGATTCCACTCTTGATTACATTTTCTTGCTGTACTGTTTCATTCATGAATCGATGAATCGATGAATTTTTGCAAGTTGCATTGCAATACGGAGATAATATTACACTTTTCCATCAACAAAGTTCTAAATCATGTTGTGATTCACTCACTCTGGATGAATTTTTGCAGGTTTAATTGCAATACGGAAATAATATTACACTTTTCCATCAACAAAGTACTAAATCATGTTGTGATTTTTTTCTTGATTACATTTTCTTGCTGTACTGTTTCATTCATGAATCGATGAATCGATGAATTTTTGCAAGTTGCATTGCAATACGGAGATAATATTACACTTTTCCATCAACAAAGTTCTAAATCATGTTGTGATTCACTCACTCTGGATGAATTTTTGCAAGCTGCATTGCAATACGGAAATAATATTACACTTTTCCATCAACAAAGTTCTAAATCATGTTGTGATTCCACTCTTGATTACATTTTCTTGCTGTACTGTTTCATTCATGAATCGATGAATCGATGAATTTTTGCAAGTTGCATTGCAATACGGAGATAATATTACACTTTTCCATCAACAAAGTTCTAAATCATGTTGTGATTCACTCACTCTGGATGAATTTTTGCAAGTTTAATTGCAATACGGAAATAATATTACACTTTTCCATGAACAAAGTTCTAAATCATGTTGTGATTCCACTCTTGATTACATTTTCTTGCTGTACTGTTTCATGAATCGATGAATCGATGAATTTTTGCAAGTTGCATTGCAATACGGAGATAATATTACACTTTTCCATCAACAAAGTACTAAATCATGTTGTGATTCCACTCTTGATTACATTTTCTTGCTGTACTGTTTCATTCATGAATCGATGAATCGATGAATTTTTGCAAGTTGCATTGCAATACGGAAATAATATTACACTTTTCCATCAACAAAGTACTAAATCATGTTGTGATTCCACTCTTGATTACATTTTCTTGCTGTACTGTTTCATTCATGAATCGATGAATCAATGAATTTTTGCAAGTTGCATTGCAATACGGAGATAATATTACACTTTTCCATCAACAAAGTTCTAAATCATGTTGTGATTCACTCACTCTGGATGAATTTTTGCAAGTTGCATTGCAATACGGAAATAATATTACACTTTTCCATCAACAAAGTTCTAAATCATGTTGTGATTCACTCACTCTGGATGAATTTTTGCAAGTTGCATTGCAATACGGAAATAATATTACACTTTTCCATCAACAAAGTACTAAATTATGCTGTGATTCCACTCTTGATTACATTTTCTTGCTGTACTGTTTCATGAATCGATGAATCGATGAATTTTTGCAAGTTGCATTGCAATACGGAGATAATATTACACTTTTCCATCAACAAAGTTCTAAATCATGTTGTGATTCACTCACTCTGGATGAATTTTTGCAAGTTTAATTGCAATACGGAAATAATATTACACTTTTCCATGAACAAAGTTCTAAATCATGTTGTGATTCCACTCTTGATTACATTTTCTTGCTGTACTGTTTCATGAATCGATGAATCGATGAATTTTTGCAAGTTGCATTGCAATACGGAGATAATATTACACTTTTCCATCAACAAAGTACTAAATCATGTTGTGATTCCACTCTTGATTACATTTTCTTGCTGTACTGTTTCATTCATGAATCGATGAATCGATGAATTTTTGCAAGTTGCATTGCAATACGGAAATAATATTACACTTTTCCATCAACAAAGTACTAAATCATGTTGTGATTCCACTCTTGATTACATTTTCTTGCTGTACTGTTTCATTCATGAATCGATGAATCGATGAATTTTTGCAAGTTGCATTGCAATACGGAGATAATATTACACTTTTCCATCAACAAAGTTCTAAATCATGTTGTGATTCACTCACTCTGGATGAATTTTTGCAAGTTGCATTGCAATACGGAAATAATATTACACTTTTCCATCAACAAAGTTCTAAATCATGTTGTGATTCACTCACTCTGGATGAATTTTTGCAAGTTGCATTGCAATACGGAAATAATATTACACTTTTCCATCAACAAAGTACTAAATTATGCTGTGATTCCACTCTTGATTACATTTTCTTGCTGTACTGTTTCATGAATCGATGAATCAATGAATTTTTGCAAGTTGCATTGCAATACGGAGATAATATTACACTTTTCCATCAACAAAGTTCTAAATCATGTTGTGATTCACTCACTCTGGATGAATTTTTGCAAGTTGCATTGCAATACGGAAATAATACTACACTTTTCCATCAACAAAGTTCTAAATCATGTTGTGATTCACTCACTCTGGATGAATTTTTGCAAGTTGCATTGCAATACGGAAATAATATTACACTTTTCCATCAACAAAGTACTAAATCATGTGATTCCACTCTTGATTACATTTTCTTGCTGTACTGTTTCATTCATGAATCGATGAATCGATGAATTTTTGCAATTTTTGCAATACGGAAATAATATTACACTTTTCCATGAACAAAGTTCTAAATCATGTTGTGATTCCACTCTTTATTACATTTTCTTGCTGTACTGTTTCATGAATCGATGAATCGATGAATTTTTGCAAGTTGCATTGCAATACGGAGATAATATTACACTTTTCCATCAACAAAGTTCTAAATCATGTTGTGATTCACTCACTCTGGATGAATTTTTGCAAGTTTAATTGCAATACGGAAATAATATTACACTTTTCAATCAACAAAGTTCTAAATCATGTTGTGATTCACTCACTCTGGATGAATTTTTGCAAGCTGCATTGCAATACGGAAATAATATTACACTTTTCCATCAACAAAGTTCTAAATCATGTTGTGATTCCACTCTAGATTACATTTTCTTGCTGTACTGTTTCATTCATGAATCGATGAATCGATGAATTTTTGCAAATTGCATTGCAATACGGAGATAATATTACACTTTTCCATCAACAAAGTTCTAAATCATGTTGTGATTCACTCACTCTGGATGAATTTTTGCAAGTTTAATTGCAATACGGAAATAATATTACACTTTTCCATCAACAAAGTACTAAATCATGTTGTGATTCCACTCTTGATTACATTTTCTTGCTGTACTGTTTCATTCATGAATCGATGAATCGATGAATTTTTGCAAGTTGCATTGCAATACGGAGATAATATTACACTTTTCCATCAACAAAGTTCTAAATCATGTTGTGATTCACTCACTCTGGATGAATTTTTGCAAGTTTAATTGCAATACGGAAATAATATTACACTTTTCCATGAACAAAGTTCTAAATCATGTTGTGATTCCACTCTTGATTACATTTTCTTGCTGTACTGTTTCATGAATCGATGAATCGATGAATTTTTGCAAGTTGCATTGCAATACGGAGATAATATTACACTTTTCCATCAACAAAGTACTAAATCATGTTGTGATTCCACTCTTGATTACATTTTCTTGCTGTACTGTTTCATTCATGAATCGATGAATCGATGAATTTTTGCAAGTTGCATTGCAATACGGAAATAATATTACACTTTTCCATCAACAAAGTACTAAATCATGTTGTGATTCCACTCTTGATTACATTTTCTTGCTGTACTGTTTCATTCATGAATCGATGAATCGATGAATTTTTGCAAGTTGCATTGCAATACGGAGATAATATTACACTTTTCCATCAACAAAGTTCTAAATCATGTTGTGATTCACTCACTCTGGATGAATTTTTGCAAGTTGCATTGCAATACGGAAATAATATTACACTTTTCCATCAACAAAGTACTAAATTATGCTGTGATTCCACTCTTGATTACATTTTCTTGCTGTACTGTTTCATGAATCGATGAATCGATGAATTTTTGCAAGTTGCATTGCAATACGGAGATAATATTACACTTTTCCATCAACAAAGTTCTAAATCATGTTGTGATTCACTCACTCTGGATGAATTTTTGCAAGTTTAATTGCAATACGGAAATAATATTACACTTTTCCATCAACAAAGTACTAAATCATGTTGTGATTCCACTCTTGATTACATTTTCTTGCTGTACTGTTTCATTCATGAATCGATGAATCGATGAATTTTTGCAAGTTGCATTGCAATACGGAGATAATATTACACTTTTCCATCAACAAAGTTCTAAATCATGTTGTGATTCACTCACTCTGGATGAATTTTTGCAAGCTGCATTGCAATACGGAAATAATATTACACTTTTCCATGAACAAAGTTCTAAATCATGTTGTGATTCCACTCTTGATTACATTTTCTTGCTGTACTGTTTCATGAATCGATGAATCGATGAATTTTTGCAAGTTGCATTGCAATACGGAGATAATATTACACTTTTCCATCAACAAAGTTCTAAATCATGTTGTGATTCACTCACTCTGGATGAATTTTTGCAAGTTTAATTGCAATACGGAAATAATATTACACTTTTCAATCAACAAAGTTCTAAATCATGTTGTGATTCACTCACTCTGGATGAATTTTTGCAAGCTGCATTGCAATACGGAAATAATATTACACTTTTCCATCAACAAAGTTCTAAATCATGTTGTGATTCCACTCTTGATTACATTTTCTTGCTGTACTGTTTCATTCATGAATCGATGAATCGATGAATTTTTGCAAGTTGCATTGCAATACGGAGATAATATTACACTTTTCCATCAACAAAGTTCTAAATCATGTTGTGATTCACTCACTCTGGATGAATTTTTGCAGGTTTAATTGCAATACGGAAATAATATTACACTTTTCCATCAACAAAGTACTAAATCATGTTGTGATTTTTTTCTTGATTACATTTTCTTGCTGTACTGTTTCATTCATGAATCGATGAATCGATGAATTTTTGCAAGTTGCATTGCAATACGGAGATAATATTACACTTTTCCATCAACAAAGTTCTAAATCATGTTGTGATTCACTCACTCTGGATGAATTTTTGCAAGTTTAATTGCAATACGGAAATAATATTACACTTTTCCATGAACAAAGTTCTAAATCATGTTGTGATTCCACTCTTGATTACATTTTCTTGCTGTACTGTTTCATGAATCGATGAATCGATGAATTTTTGCAAGTTGCATTGCAATACGGAGATAATATTACACTTTTCCATCAACAAAGTACTAAATCATGTTGTGATTCCACTCTTGATTACATTTTCTTGCTGTACTGTTTCATTCATGAATCGATGAATCGATGAATTTTTGCAAGTTGCATTGCAATACGGAAATAATATTACACTTTTCCATCAACAAAGTACTAAATCATGTTGTGATTCCACTCTTGATTACATTTTCTTGCTGTACTGTTTCATTCATGAATCGATGAATCAATGAATTTTTGCAAGTTGCATTGCAATACGGAGATAATATTACACTTTTCCATCAACAAAGTTCTAAATCATGTTGTGATTCACTCACTCTGGATGAATTTTTGCAAGTTGCATTGCAATACGGAAATAATATTACACTTTTCCATCAACAAAGTTCTAAATCATGTTGTGATTCACTCACTCTGGATGAATTTTTGCAAGTTGCATTGCAATACGGAAATAATATTACACTTTTCCATCAACAAAGTACTAAATTATGCTGTGATTCCACTCTTGATTACATTTTCTTGCTGTACTGTTTCATGAATCGATGAATCGATGAATTTTTGCAAGTTGCATTGCAATACGGAGATAATATTACACTTTTCCATCAACAAAGTTCTAAATCATGTTGTGATTCACTCACTCTGGATGAATTTTTGCAAGTTTAATTGCAATACGGAAATAATATTACACTTTTCCATGAACAAAGTTCTAAATCATGTTGTGATTCCACTCTTGATTACATTTTCTTGCTGTACTGTTTCATGAATCGATGAATCGATGAATTTTTGCAAGTTGCATTGCAATACGGAGATAATATTACACTTTTCCATCAACAAAGTACTAAATCATGTTGTGATTCCACTCTTGATTACATTTTCTTGCTGTACTGTTTCATTCATGAATCGATGAATCGATGAATTTTTGCAAGTTGCATTGCAATACGGAAATAATATTACACTTTTCCATCAACAAAGTACTAAATCATGTTGTGATTCCACTCTTGATTACATTTTCTTGCTGTACTGTTTCATTCATGAATCGATGAATCGATGAATTTTTGCAAGTTGCATTGCAATACGGAGATAATATTACACTTTTCCATCAACAAAGTTCTAAATCATGTTGTGATTCACTCACTCTGGATGAATTTTTGCAAGTTGCATTGCAATACGGAAATAATATTACACTTTTCCATCAACAAAGTACTAAATTATGCTGTGATTCCACTCTTGATTACATTTTCTTGCTGTACTGTTTCATGAATCGATGAATCGATGAATTTTTGCAAGTTGCATTGCAATACGGAGATAATATTACACTTTTCCATCAACAAACTTCTAAATCATGTTGTGATTCACTCACTCTGGATGAATTTTTGCAAGTTTAATTGCAATACGGAAATAATATTACACTTTTCCATGAACAAAGTTCTAAATCATGTTGTGATTCCACTCTTGATTACATTTTCTTGCTGTACTGTTTCATGAATCGATGAATCGATGAATTTTTGCAAGTTGCATTGCAATACGGAGATAATATTACACTTTTCCATCAACAAAGTTCTAAATCATGTTGTGATTCACTCACTCTGGATGAATTTTTGCAAGCTGCATTGCAATACGGAAATAATATTACACTTTTCCATCAACAAAGTTCTAAATCATGTTGTGATTCCAATCTTGATTACATTTTCTTGCTGTACTGTTTCATTCATGAATCGATGAATCGATGAATTTTTGCAAGTTGCATTGCAATACGGAGATAATATTACACTTTTCCATCAACAAAGTTCTAAATCATGTTGTGATTCACTCACTCTGGATGAATTTTTGCAAGTTGCATTGCAATACGGAAATAATATTACACTTTTCCATCAACAAAGTTCTAAATCATGTTGTGATTCACTCACTCTGGATGAATTTTTGCAAGTTGCATTGCAATACGGAAATAATATTACACTTTTCCATCAACAAAGTACTAAATCATGTGATTCCACTCTTGATTACATTTTCTTGCTGTACTGTTTCATTCATGAATCGATGAATCGATGAATTTTTGCAATTTTTGCAATACGGAAATAATATTACACTTTTCCATGAACAAAGTTCTAAATCATGTTGTGATTCCACTCTTTATTACATTTTCTTGCTGTACTGTTTCATGAATCGATGAATCGATGAATTTTTGCAAGTTGCATTGCAATACGGAAATAATATTACACTTTTCCATCAACAAAGTACTAAATTATGCTGTGATTCCACTCTTGATTACATTTTCTTGCTGTACTGTTTCATGAATCGATGAATCGATGAATTTTTGCAAGTTGCATTGCAATACGGAGATAATATTACACTTTTCCATCAACAAAGTTCTAAATCATGTTGTGATTCACTCACTCTGGATGAATTTTTGCAAGTTGCATTGCAATACGGAAATAATATTACACTTTTCCATCAACAAAGTTCTAAATCATGTTGTGATTCACTCACTCTGGATGAATTTTTGCAAGTTGCATTGCAATACGGAAATAATATTACACTTTTCCATCAACAAAGTACTAAATCATGTGATTCCACTCTTGATTACATTTTCTTGCTGTACTGTTTCATTCATGAATCGATGAA
Organism: Oncorhynchus mykiss; assembly: GCF_013265735.2. Taxonomy (NCBI): domain Eukaryota; kingdom Metazoa; phylum Chordata; class Actinopteri; order Salmoniformes; family Salmonidae; genus Oncorhynchus; species Oncorhynchus mykiss. The sequence goes on along the minus strand of NW_023494017.1, from coordinate 53,311 downwards.
TCGATGAATTTTTGCAATTTTTGCAATACGGAAATAATATTACACTTTTCCATGAACAAAGTTCTAAATCATGTTGTGATTCCACTCTTTATTACATTTTCTTGCTGTACTGTTTCATGAATCGATGAATCGATGAATTTTTGCAAGTTGCATTGCAATACGGAGATAATATTACACTTTTCCATCAACAAAGTTCTAAATCATGTTGTGATTCACTCACTCTGGATGAATTTTTGCAAGTTTAATTGCAATACGGAAATAATATTACACTTTTCAATCAACAAAGTTCTAAATCATGTTGTGATTCACTCACTCTGGATGAATTTTTGCAAGCTGCATTGCAATACGGAAATAATATTACACTTTTCCATCAACAAAGTTCTAAATCATGTTGTGATTCCACTCTTGATTACATTTTCTTGCTGTACTGTTTCATTCATGAATCGATGAATCGATGAATTTTTGCAAATTGCATTGCAATACGGAGATAATATTACACTTTTCCATCAACAAAGTTCTAAATCATGTTGTGATTCACTCACTCTGGATGAATTTTTGCAAGTTTAATTGCAATACGGAAATAATATTACACTTTTCCATCAACAAAGTACTAAATCATGTTTGTGATTCCACTCTTGATTACATTTTCTTGCTGTACTGTTTCATTCATGAATCGATGAATCGATGAATTTTTGCAAGTTGCATTGCAATACGGAGATAATATTACACTTTTCCATCAACAAAGTTCTAAATCATGTTGTGATTCACTCACTCTGGATGAATTTTTGCAAGTTGCATTGCAATACGGAAATAATATTACACTTTTCCATCAACAAAGTACTAAATTATGCTGTGATTCCACTCTTGATTACATTTTCTTGCTGTACTGTTTCATGAATCGATGAATCGATGAATTTTTGCAAGTTGCATTGCAATACGGAGATAATATTACACTTTTCCATCAACAAAGTTCTAAATCATGTTGTGATTCACTCACTCTGGATGAATTTTTGCAAGTTTAATTGCAATACGGAAATAATATTACACTTTTCCATCAACAAAGTACTAAATCATGTTGTGATTCCACTCTTGATTACATTTTCTTGCTGTACTGTTTCATTCATGAATCGATGAATCGATGAATTTTTGCAAGTTGCATTGCAATACGGAGATAATATTACACTTTTCCATCAACAAAGTTCTAAATCATGTTGTGATTCACTCACTCTGGATGAATTTTTGCAAGTTTAATTGCAATACGGAAATAATATTACACTTTTCCATGAACAAAGTTCTAAATCATGTTGTGATTCCACTCTTGATTACATTTTCTTGCTGTACTGTTTCATGAATCGATGAATCGATGAATTTTTGCAAGTTGCATTGCAATACGGAGATAATATTACACTTTTCCATCAACAAAGTACTAAATCATGTTGTGATTCCACTCTTGATTACATTTTCTTGCTGTACTGTTTCATTCATGAATCGATGAATCGATGAATTTTTGCAAGTTGCATTGCAATACGGAAATAATATTACACTTTTCCATCAACAAAGTACTAAATCATGTTGTGATTCCACTCTTGATTACATTTTCTTGCTGTACTGTTTCATTCATGAATCGATGAATCGATGAATTTTTGCAAGTTGCATTGCAATACGGAGATAATATTACACTTTTCCATCAACAAAGTTCTAAATCATGTTGTGATTCACTCACTCTGGATGAATTTTTGCAAGTTGCATTGCAATACGGAAATAATATTACACTTTTCCATCAACAAAGTTCTAAATCATGTTGTGATTCACTCACTCTGGATGAATTTTTGCAAGTTTAATTGCAATACGGAAATAATATTACACTTTTCAATCAACAAAGTTCTAAATCATGTTGTGATTCACTCACTCTGGATGAATTTTTGCAAGCTGCATTGCAATACGGAAATAATATTACACTTTTCCATCAACAAAGTTCTAAATCATGTTGTGATTCCACTCTTGATTACATTTTCTTGCTGTACTGTTTCATTCATGAATCGATGAATCGATGAATTTTTGCAAATTGCATTGCAATACGGAGATAATATTACACTTTTCCATCAACAAAGTTCTAAATCATGTTGTGATTCACTCACTCTGGATGAATTTTTGCAAGTTTAATTGCAATACGGAAATAATATTACACTTTTCCATCAACAAAGTACTAAATCATGTTGTGATTCCACTCTTGATTACATTTTCTTGCTGTACTGTTTCATTCATGAATCGATGAATCGATGAATTTTTGCAAGTTGCATTGCAATACGGAGATAATATTACACTTTTCCATCAACAAAGTTCTAAATCATGTTGTGATTCACTCACTCTGGATGAATTTTTGCAAGTTTAATTGCAATACGGAAATAATATTACACTTTTCCATGAACAAAGTTCTAAATCATGTTGTGATTCCACTCTTGATTACATTTTCTTGCTGTACTGTTTCATGAATCGATGAATCGATGAATTTTTGCAAGTTGCATTGCAATACGGAGATAATATTACACTTTTCCATCAACAAAGTACTAAATCATGTTGTGATTCCACTCTTGATTACATTTTCTTGCTGTACTGTTTCATTCATGAATCGATGAATCGATGAATTTTTGCAAGTTGCATTGCAATACGGAAATAATATTACACTTTTCCATCAACAAAGTACTAAATCATGTTGTGATTCCACTCTTGATTACATTTTCTTGCTGTACTGTTTCATTCATGAATCGATGAATCGATGAATTTTTGCAAGTTGCATTGCAATACGGAGATAATATTACACTTTTCCATCAACAAAGTTCTAAATCATGTTGTGATTCACTCACTCTGGATGAATTTTTGCAAGTTGCATTGCAATACGGAAATAATATTACACTTTTCCATCAACAAAGTACTAAATTATGCTGTGATTCCACTCTTGATTACATTTTCTTGCTGTACTGTTTCATGAATCGATGAATCAATGAATTTTTGCAAGTTGCATTGCAATACGGAGATAATATTACACTTTTCCATCAACAAAGTTCTAAATCATGTTGTGATTCACTCACTCTGGATGAATTTTTGCAAGTTTAATTGCAATACGGAAATAATATTACACTTTTCCATCAACAAAGTACTAAATCATGTTGTGATTCCACTCTTGATTACATTTTCTTGCTGTACTGTTTCATTCATGAATCGATGAATCGATGAATTTTTGCAAGTTGCATTGCAATACGGAGATAATATTACACTTTTCCATCAACAAAGTTCTAAATCATGTTGTGATTCACTCACTCTGGATGAATTTTTGCAAGTTTAATTGCAATACGGAAATAATATTACACTTTTCCATGAACAAAGTTCTAAATCATGTTGTGATTCCACTCTTGATTACATTTTCCTGCTGTACTGTTTCATGAATCGATGAATCGATGAATTTTTGCAAGTTGCATTGCAATACGGAGATAATATTACACTTTTCCATCAAGAAAGTACTAAATCATGTTGTGATTCCACTCTTGATTACATTTTCTTGCTGTACTGTTTCATTCATGAATCGATGAATCGATGAATTTTTGCAAGTTGCATTGCAATACGGAAATAATATTACACTTTTCCATCAACAAAGTACTAAATCATGTTGTGATTCCACTCTTGATTACATTTTCTTGCTGTACTGTTTCATTCATGAATCGATGAATCGATGAATTTTTGCAAGTTGCATTGCAATACGGAGATAATATTACACTTTTCCATCAACAAAGTTCTAAATCATGTTGTGATTCACTCACTCTGGATGAATTTTTGCAAGTTGCATTGCAATACGGAAATAATATTACACTTTTCCATCAACAAAGTACTAAATTATGCTGTGATTCCACTCTTGATTACATTTTCTTGCTGTACTGTTTCATGAATCGATGAATCGATGAATTTTTGCAAGTTGCATTGCAATACGGAGATAATATTACACTTTTCCATCAACAAAGTTCTAAATCATGTTGTGATTCACTCACTCTGGATGAATTTTTGCAAGTTTAATTGCAATACGGAAATAATATTACACTTTTCCATTAACAAAGTTCTAAATCATGTTGTGATTCACTCACTCTGGATGAATTTTTGCAAGTTGCATTGCAATACGGAAATAATATTACACTTTTCCATCAACAAAGTTCTAAATCATGTTGTGATTCAATCACTCTGGATGAATTTTTGCAAGTTGCATTGCAATACGGAAATAATATTACACTTTTCCATCAACAAAGTACTAAATCATGTGATTCCACTCTTGATTACATTTTCTTGCTGTACTGTTTCATTCATGAATCGATGAATCGATGAATTTTTGCAAGTTTAATTGCAATACGGAAATAATATTACACTTTTCCATGAACAAAGTTCTAAATCATGTTGTGATTCCACTCTTTATTACATTTTCTTGCTGTACTGTTTCATGAATCGATGAATCGATGAATTTTTGCAAGTTGCATTGCAATATGGAGATAATATTACACTTTTCCATCAACAAAGTTCTAAATCATGTTGTGATTCACTCACTCTGGATGAATTTTTGCAAGTTTAATTGCAATACGGAAATAATATTACACTTTTCAATCAACAAAGTTCTAAATCATGTTGTGATTCACTCACTCTGGATGAATTTTTGCAAGCTGCATTGCAATACGGAAATAATATTACACTTTTCCATCAACAAAGTTCTAAATCATGTTGTGATTCCACTCTTGATTACATTTTCTTGCTGTACTGTTTCATTCATGAATCGATGAATCGATGAATTTTTGCAAGTTGCATTGCAATACGGAGATAATATTACACTTTTCCATCAACAAAGTTCTAAATCATGTTGTGATTCACTCACTCTGGATGAATTTTTGCAAGTTTAATTGCAATACGGAAATAATATTACACTTTTCCATCAACAAAGTACTAAATCATGTTGTGATTCCACTCTTGATTACATTTTCTTGCTGTACTGTTTCATTCATGAATCGATGAATCGATGAATTTTTGCAAGTTGCATTGCAATACGGAGATAATATTACACTTTTCCATCAACAAAGTACTAAATCATGTTGTGATTCCACTCTTGATTACATTTTCTTGCTGTACTGTTTCATTCATGAATCGATGAATCGATGAATTTTTGCAAGTTGCATTGCAATACGGAAATAATATTACACTTTTCCATCAACAAAGTACTAAATCATGTTGTGATTCCACTCTTGATTACATTTTCTTGCTGTACTGTTTCATTCATGAATCGATGAATCGATGAATTTTTGACAGTTGCATTGCAATACGGAGATAATATTACACTTTTCCATCAACAAAGTTCTAAATCATGTTGTGATTCACTCACTCTGGATGAATTTTTGCAAGTTGCATTGCAATACGGAAATAATATTACACTTTTCCATGAACAAAGTTCTAAATCATGTTGTGATTCCACTCTTGATTACATTTTCTTGCTGTACTGTTTCATGAATCGATGAATCGATGAATTTTTGCAAGTTGCATTGCAATACGGAGATAATATTACACTTTTCCATCAACAAAGTACTAAATCATGTTGTGATTCCACTCTTGATTACATTTTCTTGCTGTACTGTTTCATTCATGAATCGATGAATCGATGAATTTTTGCAAGTTGCATTGCAATACGGAAATAATATTACACTTTTCCATCAACAAAGTACTAAATCATGTTGTGATTCCACTCTTGATTACATTTTCTTGCTGTACTGTTTCATTCATGAATCGATGAATCGATAAATTTTTGCAAGTTGCATTGCAATACGGAGATAATATTACACTTTTCCATCAACAAAGTTCTAAATCATGTTGTGATTCACTCACTCTGGATGAATTTTTGCAAGTTGCATTGCAATACGGAAATAATATTACACTTTTCCATCAACAAAGTTCTAAATCATGTTGTGATTCACTCACTCTGGATGAATTTTTGCAAGTTGCATTGCAATACGGAGATAATATTACACTTTTCCATGAACAAAGTTCTAAATCATGTTGTGATTCCACTCTTTATTACATTTTCTTGCTGTACTGTTTCATGAATCGATGAATCGATGAATTTTTGCAAGTTGCATTGCAATACGGAGATAATATTACACTTTTCCATCAACAAAGTTCTAAATCATGTTGTGATTCACTCACTCTGGATGAATTTTTGCAAGTTTAATTGCAATACGGAAATAATATTACACTTTTCAATCAACAAAGTTCTAAATAATGTTGTGATTCACTCACTCTGGATGAATTTTTGCAAGCTGCATTGCAATACGGAAATAATATTACACTTTTCCATCAACAAAGTTCTAAATCATGTTGTGATTCCACTCTTCATTACATTTTCTTGCTGTACTGTTTCATTCATGAATCAATGAATCGATGAATTTTTGCAAGTTGCATTGCAATACGGAGATGATATTACACTTTTCCATCAACAAAGTTCTAAATCATGTTGTGATTCACTCACTCTGGATGAATTTTTGCAAGTTTAATTGCAATACGGAAATAATATTACACTTTTCCATCAACAAAGTACTAAATCATGTTGTGATTCCACTCTTGATTACATTTTCTTGCTGTACTGTTTCATTCATGAATCGATGAATCGATGAATTTTTGCAAGTTGCATTGCAATACGGAGATAATATTACACTTTTCCATCAACAAAGTTCTAAATCATGTTGTGATTCACTCACTCTGGATGAATTTTTGCAAGCTGCATTGCAATACGGAAATAATATTACACTTTTCCATCAACAAAGTTCTAAATCATGTTGTGATTCCACTCTTGATTACATTTTCTTGCTGTACTGTTTCATTCATGAATCGATGAATCGATGAATTTTTGCAAGTTGCATTGCAATACGGAGATAATATTACACTTTTCCATCAACAAAGTTCTAAATCATGTTGTGATTCACTCACTCTGGATGAATTTTTGCAAGTTTAATTGCAATACGGAAATAATATTACACTTTTCCATCAACAAAGTACTAAATCATGTTGTGATTCCACTCTTGATTACATTTTCTTGCTGTACTGTTTCATTCATGAATCGATGAATCGATGAATTTTTGCAAGTTGCATTGCAATACGGAGATAATATTACACTTTTCCATCAACAAAGTTCTAAATCATGTTGTGATTCACTCACTCTGGATGAATTTTTGCAAGTTTAATTGCAATACGGAAATAATATTACACTTTTCCATGAACAAAGTTCTAAATCATGTTGTGATTCCACTCTTGATTACATTTTCTTGCTGTACTGTTTCATGAATCGATGAATCGATGAATTTTTGCAAGTTGCATTGCAATACGGAGATAATATTACACTTTTCCATCAACAAAGTTCTAAATCATGTTGTGATTCACTCACTCTGGATGAATTTTTGCAAGCTGCATTGCAATACGGAAATAATATTACACTTTTCCATCAACAAAGTTCTAAATCATGTTGTGATTCCACTCTTGATTACATTTTCTTGCTGTACTGTTTCATTCATGAATCGATGAATCGATGAATTTTTGCAAGTTGCATTGCAATACGGAGATAATATTACACTTTTCCATCAACAAAGTTCTAAATCATGTTGTGATTCACTCACTCTGGATGAATTTTTGCAAGTTTAATTGCAATACGGAAATAATATTACACTTTTCCATCAACAAAGTACTAAATCATGTTGTGATTCCACTCTTGATTACATTTTCTTGCTGTACTGTTTCATTCATGAATCGATGAATCGATGAATTTTTGCAAGTTGCATTGCAATACGGAGATAATATTACACTTTTCCATCAACAAAGTTCTAAATCATGTTGTGATTCACTCACTCTGGATTAATTTTTGCAAGTTTAATTGCAATACGGAAATAATATTACACTTTTCCATGAACAAAGTTCTAAATCATGTTGTGATTCCACTCTTGATTACATTTTCTTGCTGTACTGTTTCATGAATCGATGAATCGATGAATTTTTGCAAGTTGCATTGCAATACGGAGATAATATTACACTTTTCCATCAACAAAGTACTAAATCATGTTGTGATTCACTCACTCTGGATGAATTTTTGCAAGTTGCATTGCAATACGGAAATAATATTACACTTTTCCATCAACAAAGTACTAAATTATGCTGTGATTCCACTCTTGATTACATTTTCTTGCTGTACTGTTTCATGAATCGATGAATCGATGAATTTTTGCAAGTTGCATTGCAATACGGAGATAATATTACACTTTTCCATCAACAAAGTTCTAAATCATGTTGTGATTCACTCACTCTGGATGAATTTTTGCAAGTTGCATTGCAATACGGAAATAATATTACACTTTTCCATCAACAAAGTTCTAAATCATGTTGTGATTCACTCACTCTGGATGAATTTTTGCAAGTTGCATTGCAATACGGAAATAATATTACACTTTTCCATCAACAAAGTACTAAATCATGTGATTCCACTCTTGATTACATTTTCTTGCTGTACTGTTTCATTCATGAATCGATGAATCGATGAATTTTTGCAAGTTTAATTGCAATACGGAAATAATATTACACTTTTCCATGAACAAAGTTCTAAATCATGTTGTGATTCCACTCTTTATTACATTTTCTTGCTGTACTGTTTCATGAATCGATGAATCGATGAATTTTTGCAAGTTGCATTGCAATACGGAGATAATATTACACTTTTCCATCAACAAAGTTCTAAATCATGTTGTGATTCACTCACTCTGGATGAATTTTTGCAAGCTGCATTGCAATACGGAAATAATATTACACTTTTCCATCAACAAAGTTCTAAATCATGTTGTGATTCCACTCTTGATTACATTTTCTTGCTGTACTGTTTCATTCATGAATCAATGAATCGATGAATTTTTGCAAGTTGCATTGCAATACGGAGATAATATTACACTTTTCCATCAACAAAGTTCTAAATCATGTTGTGATTCACTCACTCTGGATGAATTTTTGCAAGTTTAATTGCAATACGGAAATAATATTACACTTTTCCATCAACAAAGTACTAAATCATGTTGTGATTCCACTCTTGATTACATTTTCTTGCTGTACTGTTTCATTCATGAATCGATGAATCGATGAATTTTTGCAAGTTGCATTGCAATACGGAGATAATATTACACTTTTCCATCAACAAAGTTCTAAATCATGTTGTGATTCACTCACTCTGGATGAATTTTTGCAAGCTGCATTGCAATACGGAAATAATATTACACTTTTCCATCAACAAAGTTCTAAATCATGTTGTGATTCCACTCTTGATTACATTTTCTTGCTGTACTGTTTCATTCATGAATCGATGAATCGATGAATTTTTGCAAGTTTAATTGCAATACGGAAATAATATTACACTTTTCCATGAACAAAGTTCTAAATCATGTTGTGATTCCACTCTTTATTACATTTTCTTGCTGTACTGTTTCATGAATCGATGAATCGATGAATTTTTGCAAGTTGCATTGCAATACGGAGATAATATTACACTTTTCCATCAACAAAGTTCTAAATCATGTTGTGATTCACTCACTCTGGATGAATTTTTGCAAGTTTAATTGCAATACGGAAATAATATTACACTTTTCAATCAACAAAGTTCTAAATCATGTTGTGATTCACTCACTCTGGATGAATTTTTGCAAGCTGCATTGCAATACGGAAATAATATTACACTTTTCCATCAACAAAGTTCTAAATCATGTTGTGATTCCACTCTTGATTACATTTTCTTGCTGTACTGTTTCATTCATGAATCAATGAATCGATGAATTTTTGCAAGTTGCATTGCAATACGGAGATAATATTACACTTTTCCATCAACAAAGTTCTAAATCATGTTGTGATTCACTCACTCTGGATGAATTTTTGCAAGTTTAATTGCAATACGGAAATAATATTACACTTTTCCATCAACAAAGTACTAAATCATGTTGTGATTCCACTCTTGATTACATTTTCTTGCTGTACTGTTTCATTCATGAATCGATGAATCGATGAATTTTTGCAAGTTGCATTGCAATACGGAGATAATATTACACTTTTCCATCAACAAAGTTCTAAATCATGTTGTGATTCACTCACTCTGGATGAATTTTTGCAAGCTGCATTGTAATACGGAAATAATATTACACTTTTCCATCAACAAAGTTCTAAATCATGTTGTGATTCCACTCTTGATTACATTTTCTTGCTGTACTGTTTCATTCATGAATCGATGAATCAATGAATTTTTGCAAGTTGCATTGCAATACGGAGATAATATTACACTTTTCCATCAACAAAGTTCTAAATCATGTTGTGATTCACTCACTCTGGATGAATTTTTGCAAGTTTAATTGCAATACGGAAATAATATTACACTTTTCCATCAACAAAGTACTAAATCATGTTGTGATTCCACTCTTGATTACATTTTCTTGCTGTACTGTTTCATTCATGAATCGATGAATCGATGAATTTTTGCAAGTTGCATTGCAATACGGAGATAATATTACACTTTTCCATCAACAAAGTTCTAAATCATGTTGTGATTCACTCACTCTGGATGAATTTTTGCAAGTTTAATTGCAATACGGAAATAATATTACACTTTTCCATGAACAAAGTTCTAAATCATGTTGTGATTCCACTCTTGATTACATTTTCTTGCTGTACTGTTTCATGAATCGATGAATCGATGAATTTTTGCAAGTTGCATTGCAATACGGAGATAATATTACACTTTTCCATCAACAAAGTACTAAATCATGTTGTGATTCCACTCTTGATTACATTTTCTTGCTGTACTGTTTCATTCATGAATCGATGAATCGATGAATTTTTGCAAGTTGCATTGCAATACGGAGATAATATTACACTTTTCCATCAACAAAGTTCTAAATCATGTTGTGATTCACTCACTCTGGATTAATTTTTGCAAGTTTAATTGCAATACGGAAATAATATTACACTTTTCCATGAACAAAGTTCTAAATCATGTTGTGATTCCACTCTTGATTACATTTTCTTGCTGTACTGTTTCATGAATCGATGAATCGATGAATTTTTGCAAGTTGCATTGCAATACGGAGATAATATTACACTTTTCCATCAACAAAGTACTAAATCATGTTGTGATTCACTCACTCTGGATGAATTTTTGCAAGTTGCATTGCAATACGGAAATAATATTACACTTTTCCATCAACAAAGTACTAAATTATGCTGTGATTCCACTCTTGATTACATTTTCTTGCTGTACTGTTTCATGAATCGATGAATCGATGAATTTTTGCAAGTTGCATTGCAATACGGAGATAATATTACACTTTTCCATCAACAAAGTACTAAATCATGTTGTGATTCACTCACTCTGGATGAATTTTTGCAAGTTGCATTGCAATACGGAAATAATATTACACTTTTCCATCAACAAAGTACTAAATTATGCTGTGATTCCACTCTTGATTACATTTTCTTGCTGTACTGTTTCATGAATCGATGAATCGATGAATTTTTGCAAGTTGCATTGCAATACGGAGATAATATTACACTTTTCCATCAACAAAGTTCTAAATCATGTTGTGATTCACTCACTCTGGATGAATTTTTGCAAGTTGCATTGCAATACGGAAATAATATTACACTTTTCCATCAACAAAGTTCTAAATCATGTTGTGATTCACTCACTCTGGATGAATTTTTGCAAGTTGCATTGCAATACGGAAATAATATTACACTTTTCCATCAACAAAGTACTAAATCATGTGATTCCACTCTTGATTACATTTTCTTGCTGTACTGTTTCATTCATGAATCGATGAATCGATGAATTTTTGCAAGTTTAATTGCAATACGGAAATAATATTACACTTTTCCATGAACAAAGTTCTAAATCATGTTGTGATTCCACTCTTTATTACATTTTCTTGCTGTACTGTTTCATGAATCGATGAATCGATGAATTTTTGCAAGTTGCATTGCAATACGGAGATAATATTACACTTTTCCATCAACAAAGTTCTAAATCATGTTGTGATTCACTCACTCTGGATGAATTTTTGCAAGTTTAATTGCAATACGGAAATAATATTACACTTTTCAATCAACAAAGTTCTAAATCATGTTGTGATTCACTCACTCTGGATGAATTTTTGCAAGCTGCATTGCAATACGGAAATAATATTACACTTTTCCATCAACAAAGTTCTAAATCATGTTGTGATTCCACTCTTGATTACATTTTCTTGCTGTACTGTTTCATTCATGAATCAATGAATCGATGAATTTTTGCAAGTTGCATTGCAATACGGAGATAATATTACACTTTTCCATCAACAAAGTTCTAAATCATGTTGTGATTCACTCACTCTGGATGAATTTTTGCAAGTTTAATTGCAATGCGGAAATAATATTACACTTTTCCATCAACAAAGTACTAAATCATGTTGTGATTCCACTCTTGATTACATTTTCTTGCTGTACTGTTTCATTCATGAATCGATGAATCAATGAATTTTTGCAAGTTTAATTGCAATACGGAAATAATATTACACTTTTCCATCAACAAAGTACTAAATCATGTTGTGATTCCACTCTTGATTACATTTTCTTGCTGTACTGTTTCATTCATGAATCGATGAATCGATGAATTTTTGCAAGTTGCATTGCAATACGGAGATAATATTACACTTTTCCATCAACAAAGTTCTAAATCATGTTGTGATTCACTCACTCTGGATGAATTTTTGCAAGTTTAATTGCAATACGGAAATAATATTACACTTTTCCATGAACAAAGTTCTAAATCATGTTGTGATTCCACTCTTGATTACATTTTCTTGCTGTACTGTTTCATGAATCGATGAATCGATGAATTTTTGCAAGTTGCATTGCAATACGGAGATAATATTACACTTTTCCATCAACAAAGTACTAAATCATGTTGTGATTCCACTCTTGATTACATTTTCTTGCTGTACTGTTTCATTCATGAATCGATGAATCGATGAATTTTTGCAAGTTGCATTGCAATACGGAGATAATATTACACTTTTCCATCAACAAAGTTCTAAACCATGTTGTGATTCACTCACTCTGGATGAATTTTTGCAAGTTGCATTGCAATACTGAAATAATATTACACTTTTCCATCAACAAAGTTCAAAATCATGTTGTGATTCACTCACTCTGGATGAATTTTTGCAAGTTGCATTGCAATACGGAAATAATATTACACTTTTCCATCAACAAAGTACTAAATCATGTGATTCCACTCTTGATTACATTTTCTTGCTGTACTGTTTCATTCATGAATCGATGAATCGATGAATTTTTGCAAGTTTAATTGCAATACGGAAATAATATTACACTTTTCCATGAATAAAGTTCTAAATCATGTTGTGATTCCACTCTTTATTACATTTTCTTGCTGTACTGTTTCATGAATCGATGAATCGATGAATTTTTGCAAGTTGCATTGCAATACGGAGATAATATTACACTTTTCCATCAACAAAGTTCAAAATCATGTTGTGATTCACTCACTCTGGATGAATTTTTGCAAGTTGCATTGCAATATGGAAATAATATTACACTTTTCCATCAACAAAGTTCTAAATCATGTTGTGATTCACTCACTCTGGATGAATTTTTGCAAGTTGCATTGCAATACGGAAATAATATTACACTTTTCCATCAACAAAGTACTAAATCATGTGATTCCACTCTTGATTACATTTTCTTGCTGTACTGTTTCATTCATGAATCGATGAATCGATGAATTTTTGCAAGTTTAATTGCAATACGGAAATAATATTACACTTTTCCATGAACAAAGTTCTAAATCATGTTGTGATTCCACTCTTTATTACATTTTCTTGCTGTACTGTTTCATGAATCGATGAATCGATGAATTTTTGCAAGTTGCATTGCAATACGGAGATAATATTACACTTTTCCATCAACAAAGTTCTAAATCATGTTGTGATTCACTCACTCTGGATGAATTTTTGCAAGTTTAATTGCAATACGGAAATAATATTACACTTTTCAATCAACAAAGTTCTAAATCATGTTGTGATTCACTCACTCTGGATGAATTTTTGCAAGCTGCATTGCAATACCGAAATAATATTACACTTTTCCATCAACAAAGTTCTAAATCATGTTGTGATTCCACTCTTGATTACATTTTCTTGCTGTACTGTTTCATTCATGAATCGATGAATCGATGAATTTTTGCAAGTTGCATTGCAGTACGGAGATAATATTACACTTTTCCATCAACAAAGTTCTAAATCATGTTGTGATTCACTCACTCTGGATGAATTTTTGCAAGTTTAATTGCAATACGGAAATAATATTACACTTTTCCATCAACAAAGTACTAAATCATGTTGTGATTCCACTCTTGATTACATTTTCTTGCTGTACTGTTTCATTCATGAATCGATGAATCGATGAATTTTTGCAAGTTGCATTGCAATACGGAGATAATATTACACTTTTCCATCAACAAAGTTCTAAATCATGTTGTGATTCACTCACTCTGGATGAATTTTTGCAAGTTTAATTGCAATACGGAAATAATATTACACTTTTCCATGAACAAAGTTCTAAATCATGTTGTGATTCCACTCTTGATTACATTTTCTTGCTGTACTGTTTCATGAATCGATGAATCGATGAATTTTTGCAAGTTGCATTGCAATACGGAGATAATATTACACTTTTCCATCAACAAAGTACTAAATCATGTTGTGATTCCACTCTTGATTACATTTTCTTGCTGTACTGTTTCATTCATGAATCGATGAATCGATGAATTTTTGCAAGTTGCATTGCAATACGGAAATAATATTACACTTTTCCATCAACAAAGTACTAAATCATGTTGTGATTCCACTCTTGATTACATTTTCTTGCTGTACTGTTTCATTCATGAATCGATGAATCAATGAATTTTTGCAAGTTGCATTGCAATACGGAGATAATATTACACTTTTCCATCAACAAAGTTCTAAATCATGTTGTGATTCACTCACTCTGGATGAATTTTTGCAAGTTGCATTGCAATACGGAAAATAATATTACACTTTTCCATCAACAAAGTTCTAAATCATGTTGTGATTCACTCACTCTGGATGAATTTTTGCAAGTTGCATTGCAATACGGAAATAATATTACACTTTTCCATCAAGAAAGTACTAAATTATGCTGTGATTCCACTCTTGATTACATTTTCTTGCTGTACTGTTTCATGAATCGATGAATCGATGAATTTTTGCAAGTTGCATTGCAATACGGAGATAATATTACACTTTTCCATCAACAAAGTTCTAAATCATGTTGTGATTCACTCACTCTGGATGAATTTTTGCAAGTTTAATTGCAATACGGAAATAATATTACACTTTTCCATGAACAAAGTTCTAAATCATGTTGTGATTCCACTCTTGATTACATTTTCTTGCTGTACTGTTTCATGAATCGATGAATCGATGAATTTTTGCAAGTTGCATTGCAATACGGAGATAATATTACACTTTTCCATCAACAAAGTACTAAATCATGTTGTGATTCCACTCCTGATTACATTTTCTTGCTGTACTGTTTCATTCATGAATCGATGAATCGATGAATTTTTGCAAGTTGCATTGCAATACGGAAATAATATTACACTTTTCCATCAACAAAGTACTAAATCATGTTGTGATTCCACTCTTGATTACATTTTCTTGCTGTACTGTTTCATTCATGAATCGATGAATCGATTAATTTTTGCAAGTTGCATTGCAATATGGAGATAATATTACACTTTTCCATCAACAAAGTTCTAAATCATGTTGTGATTCACTCACTCTGGATGAATTTTTGCAAGTTGCATTGCAATACGGAAATAATATTACACTTTTCCATCAACAAAGTTCTAAATCATGTTGTGATTCACTCACTCTGGATGAATTTTTGCAAGTTGCATTGCAATACAGAAATAATATTACACTTTTCCATCAACAAAGTACTAAATTATGCTGTGATTCCACTCTTGATTACATTTTCTTGCTGTACTGTTTCATGAATCGATGAATCAATGAATTTTTGCAAGTTGCATTGCAATACGGAGATAATATTACACTTTTCCATCAACAAAGTTCTAAATCATGTTGTGATTCACTCACTCTGGATGAATTTTTGCAAGTTGCATTGCAATACGGAAATAATATTACACTTTTCCATCAACAAAGTACTAAATCATGTGATTCCACTCTTGATTACATTTTCTTGCTGTGCTGTTTCATTCATGAATCGATGAATCGATGAATTTTTGCAAGTTTAATTGCAATACGGAAATAATATTACACTTTTCCATGAACAAAGTTCTAAATCATGTTGTGATTCCACTCTTTATTACATTTTCTTGCTGTACTGTTTCATGAATCGATGAATCGATGAATTTTTGCAAGTTGCATTGCAATACGGAGATAATATTACACTTTTCCATCAACAAAGTTCTAAATCATGTTGTGATTCACTCACTCTGGATGAATTTTTGCAAGTTTAATTGCAATACGGAAATAATATTACACTTTTCAATCAACAAAGTTCTAAATCATGTTGTGATTCACTCACTCTGGATGAATTTTTGCAAGCTGCATTGCAATACCGCAATAATATTACACTTTTCCATCAACAAAGTTCTAAATCATGTTGTGATTCCACTCTTGATTACATTTTCTTGCTGTACTGTTTCATTCATGAATCGATGAATCGATGAATTTTTGCAAGTTGCATTGCAATACGGAGATAATATTACACTTTTCCATCAACAAAGTTCTAAATCATGTTGTGATTCACTCACTCTGGATGAATTTTTGGAAGTTTAATTGCAATACGGAAATAATATTACACTTTTCCATCAACAAAGTACTAAATCATGTTGTGATTTTTTTCTTGATTACATTTTCTTGCTGTACTGTTTCATTCATGAATCGATGAATCGATGAATTTTTGCAAGTTGCATTGCAATACGGAGATAATATTACACTTTTCCATCAACAAAGTTCTAAATCATGTTGTGATTCACTCACTCTGGATGGATTTTTGCAAGCTGCATTGCAATACGGAAATAATATTACTCTTTTCCATCAACAAAGTTCTAAATCATGTTGTGATTCCACTCTTGATTACATTTTCTTGCTGTACTGTTTCATTCATGAATCGATGAATCGATGAATTTTTGCAAGTTGCATTGCAATACGGAGATAATATTACACTTTTCCATCAACAAAGTTCTAAATCATGTTGTGATTCACTCACTCTGGATGAATTTTTGCAAGTTTAATTGCAATACGGAAATAATATTACACTTTTCCATCAACAAAGTACTAAATCATGTTGTGATTCCACTCTTGATTACATTTTCTTGCTGTACTGTTTCATTCATGAATCGATGAATCAATGAATTTTTGCAAGTTGCATTGCAATACGGAGATAATATTACACTTTTCCATCAACAAAGTTCTAAATCATGTTGTGATTCACTCACTCTGGATGAATTTTTGCAAGTTTAATTGCAATACGGAAATAATATTACACTTTTCCATGAACAAAGTTCTAAATCATGTTGTGATTCCACTCTTGATTACATTTTCTTGCTGTACTGTTTCATGAATCGATGAATCGATGAATTTTTGCAAGTTGCATTGCAATACGGAGATAATATTACACTTTTCCATCAACAAAGTACTAAATCATGTTGTGATTCCACTCTTGATTACATTTTCTTGCTGTACTGTTTCATTCATGAATCGATGAATCGATGAATTTTTGCAAGTTGCATTGCAATACGGAAATAATATTACACTTTTCCATCAACAAAGTACTAAATCATGTTGTGATTCCACTCTTGATTACATTTTCTTGCTGTACTGTTTCATTCATGAATCGATGAATCGATGAATTTTTGCAAGTTGCATTGCAATACGGAGATAATATTACACTTTTCCATCAACAAAGTTCTAAATCATGTTGTGATTCACTCACTCTGGATGAATTTTTGCAAGTTGCATTGCAATACGGAAATAATATTACACTTTTCCATCAACAAAGTTCTAAATCATGTTGTGATTCACTCACTCTGGATGAATTTTTGCAAGTTGCATTGCAATACGGAAATAATATTACACTTTTCCATCAACAAAGTACTAAATTATGCTGTGATTCCACTCTTGATTACATTTTCTTGCTGTACTGTTTCATGAATCGATGAATCGATGAATTTTTGCAAGTTGCATTGCAATACGGAAATAATATTACACTTTTCCATCAACAAAGTACTAAATCATGTGATTCCACTCTTGATTACATTTTCTTGCTGTACTGTTTCATTCATGAATCGATGAATCGATGAATTTTTGCAAGTTTAATTGCAATACGGAAATAATATTACACTTTTCCATGAATAAAGTTCTAAATCATGTTGTGATTCCACTCTTTATTACATTTTCTTGCTGTACTGTTTCATGAATCGATGAATCGATGAATTTTTGCAAGTTGCATTGCAATACGGAGATAATATTACACTTTTCCATCAACAAAGTTCAAAATCATGTTGTGATTCACTCACTCTGGATGAATTTTTGCAAGTTGCATTGCAATATGGAAATAATATTACACTTTTCCATCAACAAAGTTCTAAATCATGTTGTGATTCACTCACTCTGGATGAATTTTTGCAAGTTGCATTGCAATACGGAAATAATATTACACTTTTCCATCAACAAAGTACTAAATCATGTGATTCCACTCTTGATTACATTTTCTTGCTGTACTGTTTCATTCATGAATCGATGAATCGATGAATTTTTGCAAGTTTAATTGCAATACGGAAATAATATTACACTTTTCCATGAACAAAGTTCTAAATCATGTTGTGATTCCACTCTTTATTACATTTTCTTGCTGTACTGTTTCATGAATCGATGAATCGATGAATTTTTGCAAGTTGCATTGCAATACGGAGATAATATTACACTTTTCCATCAACAAAGTTCTAAATCATGTTGTGATTCACTCACTCTGGATGAATTTTTGCAAGTTTAATTGCAATACGGAAATAATATTACACTTTTCAATCAACAAAGTTCTAAATCATGTTGTGATTCACTCACTCTGGATGAATTTTTGCAAGCTGCATTGCAATACCGAAATAATATTACACTTTTCCATCAACAAAGTTCTAAATCATGTTGTGATTCCACTCTTGATTACATTTTCTTGCTGTACTGTTTCATTCATGAATCGATGAATCGATGAATTTTTGCAAGTTGCATTGCAGTACGGAGATAATATTACACTTTTCCATCAACAAAGTTCTAAATCATGTTGTGATTCACTCACTCTGGATGAATTTTTGCAAGTTTAATTGCAATACGGAAATAATATTACACTTTTCCATCAACAAAGTACTAAATCATGTTGTGATTCCACTCTTGATTACATTTTCTTGCTGTACTGTTTCATTCATGAATCGATGAATCGATGAATTTTTGCAAGTTGCATTGCAATACGGAGATAATATTACACTTTTCCATCAACAAAGTTCTAAATCATGTTGTGATTCACTCACTCTGGATGAATTTTTGCAAGTTTAATTGCAATACGGAAATAATATTACACTTTTCCATGAACAAAGTTCTAAATCATGTTGTGATTCCACTCTTGATTACATTTTCTTGCTGTACTGTTTCATGAATCGATGAATCGATGAATTTTTGCAAGTTGCATTGCAATACGGAGATAATATTACACTTTTCCATCAACAAAGTACTAAATCATGTTGTGATTCCACTCTTGATTACATTTTCTTGCTGTACTGTTTCATTCATGAATCGATGAATCGATGAATTTTTGCAAGTTGCATTGCAATACGGAAATAATATTACACTTTTCCATCAACAAAGTACTAAATCATGTTGTGATTCCACTCTTGATTACATTTTCTTGCTGTACTGTTTCATTCATGAATCGATGAATCAATGAATTTTTGCAAGTTGCATTGCAATACGGAGATAATATTACACTTTTCCATCAACAAAGTTCTAAATCATGTTGTGATTCACTCACTCTGGATGAATTTTTGCAAGTTGCATTGCAATACGGAAAATAATATTACACTTTTCCATCAACAAAGTTCTAAATCATGTTGTGATTCACTCACTCTGGATGAATTTTTGCAAGTTGCATTGCAATACGGAAATAATATTACACTTTTCCATCAAGAAAGTACTAAATTATGCTGTGATTCCACTCTTGATTACATTTTCTTGCTGTACTGTTTCATGAATCGATGAATCGATGAATTTTTGCAAGTTGCATTGCAATACGGAGATAATATTACACTTTTCCATCAACAAAGTTCTAAATCATGTTGTGATTCACTCACTCTGGATGAATTTTTGCAAGTTTAATTGCAATACGGAAATAATATTACACTTTTCCATGAACAAAGTTCTAAATCATGTTGTGATTCCACTCTTGATTACATTTTCTTGCTGTACTGTTTCATGAATCGATGAATCGATGAATTTTTGCAAGTTGCATTGCAATACGGAGATAATATTACACTTTTCCATCAACAAAGTACTAAATCATGTTGTGATTCCACTCTTGATTACATTTTCTTGCTGTACTGTTTCATTCATGAATCGATGAATCGATGAATTTTTGCAAGTTGCATTGCAATACGGAGATAATATTACACTTTTCCATCAACAAAGTTCTAAATCATGTTGTGATTCACTCACTCTGGATGAATTTTTGGAAGTTTAATTGCAATACGGAAATAATATTACACTTTTCCATCAACAAAGTACTAAATCATGTTGTGATTTTTTTCTTGATTACATTTTCTTGCTGTACTGTTTCATTCATGAATCGATGAATCGATGAATTTTTGCAAGTTGCATTGCAATACGGAGATAATATTACACTTTTCCATCAACAAAGTTCTAAATCATGTTGTGATTCACTCACTCTGGATGGATTTTTGCAAGCTGCATTGCAATACGGAAATAATATTACTCTTTTCCATCAACAAAGTTCTAAATCATGTTGTGATTCCACTCTTGATTACATTTTCTTGCTGTACTGTTTCATTCATGAATCGATGAATCGATGAATTTTTGCAAGTTGCATTGCAATACGGAGATAATATTACACTTTTCCATCAACAAAGTTCTAAATCATGTTGTGATTCACTCACTCTGGATGAATTTTTGCAAGTTTAATTGCAATACGGAAATAATATTACACTTTTCCATCAACAAAGTACTAAATCATGTTGTGATTCCACTCTTGATTACATTTTCTTGCTGTACTGTTTCATTCATGAATCGATGAATCAATGAATTTTTGCAAGTTGCATTGCAATACGGAGATAATATTACACTTTTCCATCAACAAAGTTCTAAATCATGTTGTGATTCACTCACTCTGGATGAATTTTTGCAAGTTTAATTGCAATACGGAAATAATATTACACTTTTCCATGAACAAAGTTCTAAATCATGTTGTGATTCCACTCTTGATGACATTTTCTTGCTGTACTGTTTCATGAATCGATGAATCGATGAATTTTTGCAAGTTGCATTGCAATACGGAGATAATATTACACTTTTCCATCAACAAAGTACTAAATCATGTTGTGATTCCACTCTTGATTACATTTTCTTGCTGTACTGTTTCATTCATGAATCGATGAATCGATGAATTTTTGCAAGTTGCATTGCAATACGGAAATAATATTACACTTTTCCATCAACAAAGTACTAAATCATGTTGTGATTCCACTCTTGATTACATTTTCTTGCTGTACTGTTTCATTCATGAATCGATGAATCGATGAATTTTTGCAAGTTGCATTGCAATACGGAGATAATATTACACTTTTCCATCAACAAAGTTCTAAATCATGTTGTGATTCACTCACTCTGGATGAATTTTTGCAAGTTGCATTGCAATACGGAAATAATATTACACTTTTCCATCAACAAAGTTCTAAATCATGTTGTGATTCACTCACTCTGGATGAATTTTTGCAAGTTGCATTGCAATACGGAAATAATATTACACTTTTCCATCAACAAAGTACTAAATTATGCTGTGATTCCACTCTTGATTACATTTTCTTGCTGTACTGTTTCATGAATCGATGAATCGATGAATTTTTGCAAGTTGCATTGCAATACGGAGATAATATTACACTTTTCCATCAACAAAGTTCTAAATCATGTTGTGATTCACTCACTCTGGATGAATTTTTGCAAGTTTAATTGCAATACGGAAATAATATTACACTTTTCCATGAACAAAGTTCTAAATCATGTTGTGATTCCACTCTTGATTACATTTTCTTGCTGTACTGTTTCATTCATGAATCGATGAATCGATGAATTTTTGCAAGTTGCATTGCAATACGGAAATAATATTACACTTTTCCATCAACAAAGTACTAAATCATGTTGTGATTCCACTCTTGATTACATTTTCTTGCTGTACTGTTTCATTCATGAATCGATGAATCGATGAATTTTTGCAAGTTGCATTGCAATATGGAGATAATATTACACTTTTCCATCAACAAAGTTCTAAATCATGTTGTGATTCACTCACTCTGGATGAATTTTTGCAAGTTGCATTGCAATACGGAAATAATATTACACTTTTCCATCAACAAAGTTCTAAATCATGTTGTGATTCACTCACTCTGGATGAATTTTTGCAAGTTGCATTGCAATACGGAAATAATATTACACTTTTCCATCAACAAAGTACTAAATTATGCTGTGATTCCACTCTTGATTACATTTTCTTGCTCTACTGTTTCATGAATCGATGAATCGATGAATTTTTGCAAGTTGCATTGCAATACGGAGATAATATTACACTTTTCCATCAACAAAGTTCTAAATCATGTTGTGATTCACTCACTCTGGATGAATTTTTGCAAGTTGCATTGCAATACGGAAATAATATTACACTTTTCCATCAACAAAGTACTAAATCATGTGATTCCACTCTTGATTACATTTTCTTGCTGTACTGTTTCATTCATGAATCGATGAATCGATGAATTTTTGCAAGTTTAATTGCAATACGGAAATAATATTACACTTTTCCATGAACAAAGTTCTAAATCATGTTGTGATTCCACTCTTTATTACATTTTCTTGCTGTACTGTTTCATGAATCGATGAATCGATGAATTTTTGCAAGTTGCATTGCAATACGGAGATAATATTACACTTTTCCATCAACAAAGTTCTAAATCATGTTGTGATTCACTCACTCTGGATGAATTTTTGCAAGTTTAATTGCAATACGGAAATAATATTACACTTTTCCATGAACAAAGTTCTAAATCATGTTGTGATTCCACTCTTGATTACATTTTCTTGCTGTACTGTTTCATTCATGAATCGATGAATCGATGAATTTTTGCAAGTTGCATTGCAATATGGAGATAATATTACACTTTTCCATCAACAAAGTTCTAAATCAAGTTGTGATTCACTCACTCTGGATGAATTTTTGCAAGTTGCATTGCAATACGGAAAAAATATTACACTTTTCCATCAACAAAGTTCTAAATCATGTGATTCACTCACTCTGGATGAATTTTTGCAAGTTGCATTGCAATACGGAAATAATATTACACTTTTCCATCAACAAAGTACTAAATTATGCTGTGATTCCACTCTTGATTACATTTTCTTGCTGTACTGTTTCATGAATCGATGAATCGATGAATTTTTGCAAGTTGCATTGCAATACGGAGATAATATTACACTTTTCCATCAACAAAGTTCTAAATCATGTTGTGATTCACTCACTCTGGATGAATTTTTGCAAGTTGCATTGCAATACGGAAATAATATTACACTTTTCCATCAACAAAGTACTAAATCATGTGATTCCACTCTTCATTACATTTTCTTGCTGTACTGTTTCATTCATGAATCGATGAATCGATGAATTTTTGCAAGTTTAATTGCAATACGGAAATAATATTACACTTTTCCATGAACAAAGTTCTAAATCATGTTGTGATTCCACTATTTATTACATTTTCTTGCTGTACTGTTTCATGAATCGATGAATCGATGAATTTTTGCAAGTTGCATTGCAATACGGAGATAATATTACACTTTTCCATCAACAAAGTTCTAAATCATGTTGTGATTCACTCACTCTGGATGAATTTTTGCAAGTTTAATTGCAATACGGAAATAATATTACACTTTTCAATCAACAAAGTTCTAAATCATGTTGTGATTCACTCACTCTGGATGAATTTTTGCAAGCTGCATTGCAATACGGAAATAATATTACACTTTTCCATCAACAAAGTTCTAAATCATGTTGTGATTCCACTCTTGATTACATTTTCTTGCTGTACTGTTTCATTCATGAATCGATGAATCGATGAATTTTTGCAAGTTGCATTGCAATACGGAGATAATATTACACTTTTCCATCAACAAAGTTCTAAATCATGTTGTGATTCACTCACTCTGGATGAATTTTTGCAAGTTTAATTGCAATACGGAAATAATATTACACTTTTCCATCAACAAAGTACTAAATCATGTTGTGATTCCACTCTTGATTACATTTTCTTGCTGTACTGTTTCATTCATGAATCGATGAATCGATGAATTTTTGCAAGTTGCATTGCAATACGGAGATAATATTACACTTTTCCATCAACAAAGTTCTAAATCATGTTGTGATTCACTCACTCTGGATGAATTTTTGCAAGCTGCATTGCAATACGGAAATAATATTACACTTTTCCATCAACAAAGTTCTAAATCATGTTGTGATTCCACTCTTGATTACATTTTCTTGCTGTACTGTTTCATTCATGAATCGATGAATCGATGAAGTTTTGCAAGTTGCATTGCAATACGGAGATAATATTACACTTTTCCATCAACAAAGTTCTAAATCATGTTGTGATTCACTCACTCTGGATGAATTTTTGCAAGTTTAATTGCAATACGGAAATAATATTACACTTTTCCATCAACAAAGTACTAAATCATGTTGTGATTCCACTCTTGATTACATTTTCTTGCTGTACTGTTTCATTCATGAATCGATGAATCGATGAATTTTTGCAAGTTGCATTGCAATACGGAGATAATATTACACTTTTCCATCAACAAAGTTCTAAATCATGTTGTGATTCACTCACTCTGGATGAATTTTTGCAAGTTTAATTGCAATACGGAAATAATATTACACTTTTCCATGAACAAAGTTCTAAATCATGTTGTGATTCCACTCTTGATTACATTTTCTTGCTGTACTGTTTCATGAATCGATGAATCGATGAATTTTTGCAAGTTGCATTGCAATACGGAGATAATATTACACTTTTCCATCAACAAAGTACTAAATCATGTTGTGATTCCACTCTTGATTACATTTTCTTGCTGTACTGTTTCATTCATGAATCGATGAATCGATGAATTTTTGCAAGTTGCATTGCAATACGGAAATAATATTACACTTTTCCATCAACAAAGTACTAAATCATGTTGTGATTCCACTCTTGATTACATTTTCTTGCTGTACTGTTTCATTCATGAATCGATGAATCGATGAATTTTTGCAAGTTGCATTGCAATACGGAGATAATATTACACTTTTCCATCAACAAAGTTCTAAATCATGTTGTGATTCACTCACTCTGGATGAATTTTTGCAAGTTGCATTGCAATACGGAAATAATATTACACTTTTCCATCAACAAAGTTCTAAATCATGTTGTGATTCACTCACTCTGGATGAATTTTTGCAAGTTGCATTGCAATACGGAAATAATATTACACTTTTCCATCAACAAAGTACTAAATTATGCTGTGATTCCACTCTTGATTACATTTTCTTGCTGTACTGTTTCATGAATCGATGAATCGATGAATTTTTGCAAGTTGCATTGCAATACGGAGATAATATTACACTTTTCCATCAACAAAGTTCTAAATCATGTTGTGATTCACTCACTCTGGATGAATTTTTGCAAGTTGCATTGCAATACGGAAATAATATTACACTTTTCCATCAACAAAGTTCTAAATCATGTTGTGATTCACTCACTCTGGATGAATTTTTGCAAGTTGCATTGCAATACGGAAATAATATTACACTTTTCCATCAACAAAGTACTAAATCATGTGATTCCACTCTTGATTACATTTTCTTGCTGTACTGTTTCATTCATGAATCGATGAATCGATGAATTTTTGCAATTTTTGCAATACGGAAATAATATTACACTTTTCCATGAACAAAGTTCTAAATCATGTTGTGATTCCACTCTTTATTACATTTTCTTGCTGTACTGTTTCATGAATCGATGAATCGATGAATTTTTGCAAGTTGCATTGCAATACGGAGATAATATTACACTTTTCCATCAACAAAGTTCTAAATCATGTTGTGATTCACTCACTCTGGATGAATTTTTGCAAGTTTAATTGCAATACGGAAATAATATTACACTTTTCAATCAACAAAGTTCTAAATCATGTTGTGATTCACTCACTCTGGATGAATTTTTGCAAGCTGCATTGCAATACGGAAATAATATTACACTTTTCCATCAACAAAGTTCTAAATCATGTTGTGATTCCACTCTTGATTACATTTTCTTGCTGTACTGTTTCATTCATGAATCGATGAATCGATGAATTTTTGCAAGTTGCATTGCAATACGGAGATAATATTACACTTTTCCATCAACAAAGTTCTAAATCATGTTGTGATTCACTCACTCTGGATGAATTTTTGCAAGTTTAATTGCAATACGGAAATAATATTACACTTTTCCATCAACAAAGTACTAAATCATGTTGTGATTCCACTCTTGATTACATTTTCTTGCTGTACTGTTTCATTCATGAATTGATGAATCGATGAATTTTTGCAAGTTGCATTGCAATACGGAGATAATATTACACTTTTCCATCAACAAAGTTCTAAATCATGTTGTGATTCACTCACTCTGGATGAATTTTTGCAAGCTGCATTGCAATACGGAAATAATATTACACTTTTCCATCAACAAAGTTCTAAATCATGTTGTGATTCACTCACTCTGGATGAATTTTTGCAAGTTTAATTGCAATACGGAAATAATATTACACTTTTCCATGAACAAAGTTCTAAATCATGTTGTGATTCCACTCTTGATTACATTTTCTTGCTGTACTGTTTCATGAATCGATGAATCGATGAATTTTTGCAAGTTGCATTGCAATACGGAGATAATATTACACTTTTCCATCAACAAAGTACTAAATCATGTTGTGATTCCACTCTTGATTACATTTTCTTGCTGTACTGTTTCATTCATGAATCGATGAATCGATGAATTTTTGCAAGTTGCATTGCAATACGGAAATAATATTACACTTTTCCATCAACAAAGTACTAAATCATGTTGTGATTCCACTCTTGATTACATTTTCTTGCTGTACTGTTTCATTCATGAATCGATGAATCGATGAATTTTTGCAAGTTGCATTGCAATACGGAGATAATATTACACTTTTCCATCAACAAAGTTCTAAATCATGTTGTGATTCACTCACTCTGGATGAATTTTTGCAAGTTGCATTGCAATACGGAAATAATATTACACTTTTCCATCAACAAAGTTCTAAATCATGTTGTGATTCACTCACTCTGGATGAATTTTTGCAAGTTGCATTGCAATACGGAAATAATATTACACTTTTCCATCAACAAAGTACTAAATTATGCTGTGATTCCACTCTTGATTACATTTTCTTGCTGTACTGTTTCATGAATCGATGAATCGATGAATTTTTGCAAGTTGCATTGCAATACGGAGATAATATTACACTTTTCCATCAACAAAGTTCTAAATCATGTTGTGATTCACTCACTCTGGATGAATTTTTGCAAGTTGCATTGCAATACGGAAATAATATTACACTTTTCCATCAACAAAGTTCTAAATCATGTTGTGATTCACTCACTCTGGATGAATTTTTGCAAGTTGCATTGCAATACGGAAATAATATTACACTTTTCCATCAACAAAGTACTAAATCATGTGATTCCACTCTTGATTACATTTTCTTGCTGTACTGTTTCATTCATGAATCGATGAATCGATGAATTTTTGCAATTTTTGCAATACGGAAATAATATTACACTTTTCCATGAACAAAGTTCTAAATCATGTTGTGATTCCACTCTTTATTACATTTTCTTGCTGTACTGTTTCATGAATCGATGAATCGATGAATTTTTGCAAGTTGCATTGCAATACGGAGATAATATTACACTTTTCCATCAACAAAGTTCTAAATCATGTTGTGATTCACTCACTCTGGATGAATTTTTGCAAGTTTAATTGCAATACGGAAATAATATTACACTTTTCAATCAACAAAGTTCTAAATCATGTTGTGATTCACTCACTCTGGATGAATTTTTGCAAGCTGCATTGCAATACGGAAATAATATTACACTTTTCCATCAACAAAGTTCTAAATCATGTTGTGATTCCACTCTTGATTACATTTTCTTGCTGTACTGTTTCATTCATGAATCGATGAATCGATGAATTTTTGCAAGTTGCATTGCAATACGGAGATAATATTACACTTTTCCATCAACAAAGTTCTAAATCATGTTGTGATTCACTCACTCTGGATGAATTTTTGCAAGTTTAATTGCAATACGGAAATAATATTACACTTTTCCATCAACAAAGTACTAAATCATGTTGTGATTCCACTCTTGATTACATTTTCTTGCTGTACTGTTTCATTCATGAATTGATGAATCGATGAATTTTTGCAAGTTGCATTGCAATACGGAGATAATATTACACTTTTCCATCAACAAAGTTCTAAATCATGTTGTGATTCACTCACTCTGGATGAATTTTTGCAAGCTGCATTGCAATACGGAAATAATATTACACTTTTCCATCAACAAAGTTCTAAATCATGTTGTGATTCCACTCTTGATTACATTTTCTTGCTGTACTGTTTCATTCATGAATCGATGAATCGATGAATTTTTGCAAGTTGCATTGCAATACGGAGATAATATTACACTTTTCCATCAACAAAGTTCTAAATCATGTTGTGATTCACTCACTCTGGATGAATTTTTGCAAGTTTAATTGCAATACGGAAATAATATTACACTTTTCCATCAACAAAGTACTAAATCATGTTGTGATTCCACTCTTGATTACATTTTCTTGCTGTACTGTTTCATTCATGAATCGATGAATCGATGAATTTTTGCAAGTTGCATTGCAATACGGAGATAATATTACACTTTTCCATCAACAAAGTTCTAAATCATGTTGTGATTCACTCACTCTGGATGAATTTTTGCAAGTTTAATTGCAATACGGAAATAATATTACACTTTTCCATGAACAAAGTTCTAAATCATGTTGTGATTCCACTCTTGATTACATTTTCTTGCTGTACTGTTTCATGAATCGATGAATCGATGAATTTTTGCAAGTTGCATTGCAATACGGAGATAATATTACACTTTTCCATCAACAAAGTACTAAATCATGTTGTGATTCCACTCTTGATTACATTTTCTTGCTGTACTGTTTCATTCATGAATCGATGAATCGATGAATTTTTGCAAGTTGCATTGCAATACGGAGATAATATTACACTTTTCCATCAACAAAGTACTAAATCATGTTGTGATTCCACTCTTGATTACATTTTCTTGCTGTACTGTTTCATTCATGAATCGATGAATCGATGAATTTTTGCAAGTTGCATTGCAATACGGAGATAATATTACACTTTTCCATCAACAAAGTTCTAAATCATGTTGTGATTCACTCACTCTGGATGAATTTTTGCAAGTTGCATTGCAATACGGAAATAATATTACACTTTTCCATCAACAAAGTTCTAAATCATGTTGTGATTCACTCACTCTGGATGAATTTTTGCAAGTTGCATTGCAATACGGAAATAATATTACACTTTTCCATCAACAAAGTACTAAATTATGCTGTGATTCCACTCTTGATTACATTTTCTTGCTGTACTGTTTCATGAATCGATGAATCGATGAATTTTTGCAAGTTGCATTGCAATACGGAGATAATATTACACTTTTCCATCAACACAGTTCTAAATCATGTTGTGATTCACTCACTCTGGATGAATTTTTGCAAGTTTAATTGCAATACGGAAATAATATTACACTTTTCCATGAACAAAGTTCTAAATCATGTTGTGATTCCACTCTTGATTACATTTTCTTGCTGTACTGTTTCATTCATGAATCGATGAATCGATGAATTTTTGCAAGTTGCATTGCAATACGGAGATAATATTACACTTTTCCATCAACAAAGTTCTAAATCATGTTGTGATTCACTCACTCTGGATGAATTTTTGCAAGTTTAATTGCAATACGGAAATAATATTACACTTTTCCATGAACAAAGTTCTAAATCATGTTGTGATTCCACTCTTGATTACATTTTCTTGCTGTACTGTTTCATGAATCGATGAATCGATGAATTTTTGCAAGTTGCATTGCAATACGGAGATAATATTACACTTTTCCATCAACAAAGTACTAAATCATGTTGTGATTCCACTCTTGATTACATTTTCTTGCTGTACTGTTTCATTCATGAATCAATGAATCGATGAATTTTTGCAAGTTGCATTGCAATACGGAAATAATATTACACTTTTCCATCAACAAAGTACTAAATCATGTTGTGATTCCACTCTTGATTACATTTTCTTGCTGTACTGTTTCATCAATGAATCGATGAATCGATGAATTTTTGCAAGTTGCATTGCAATACGGAGATAATATTACACTTTTCCATCAACAAAGTTCTAAATCATGTTGTGATTCACTCACTCTGGATGAATTTTTGCAAGTTTAATTGCAATACGGAAATAATATTACACTTTTCCATTAACAAAGTTCTAGTATTTCCGTATTGCAATGCAACTTGCATTAATTCATCCAGAGTGAGTGAATCACAACATGATTTAGAACTTTGTTCATGGAAAAGTGTAATAGTATTTCCGTATTGCAATGCAACTTGCAAAAATTCATCCAGAGTGAGTGAATCACAACATGATTTAGAACTTTGTTGATGGAAAAGTGTAATATTATTTCCGTATTGCAATTAAACTTGCAAAAATTCATCCAGAGTGAGTGAATCACAACATGATTTAGAACTTTGTTGATGGAAAAGTGTAATATTATCTCCGTATTGCAATGCAACTTGCAAAAATTCATCGATTCATCGATTCATGAAACAGTACAGCAAGAAAATGTAATCAAGAGTGGAATCACAACATGATTTAGAACTTTGTTCATGGAAAAGTGTAATATTATTTCCGTATTGCAATTAAACTTGCAAAAATTCATCCAGAGTGAGTGAATCACAACATGATTTAGAACTTTGTTGATGGAAAAGTGTAATATTATTTCCGTATTGCAATTAAACTTGCAAAACTTCATCCAGAGTGAGTGAATCACAACATGATTTAGAACTTTGTTGATGGAAAAGTGTAATATTATCTCCGTATTGCAATGCAACTTGCAAAAATTCATCGATTCATCGATTCATGAAACAGTACAGCAAGAAAATGTAATCAAGAGTGGAATCACAACATGATTTAGAACTTTGTTCATGGAAAAGTGTAATATTATTTCCGTATTGCAATTAAACTTGCAAAAATTCATCCAGAGTGAGTGAATCACAACATGATTTAGAACTTTGTTGATGGAAAAGTGTAATATTATTTCCGTATTGCAATTAAACTTGCAAAAATTCATCCAGAGTGAGTGAATCACAACATGATTTAGAACTTTGTTGATGGAAAAGTGTAATATTATCTCCGTATTGCAATGCAACTTGCAAAAATTCATCGATTCATCGATTCATGAAACAGTACAGCAAGAAAATGTAATCAAGAGTGGAATCACAACATGATTTAGAACTTTGTTCATGGAAAAGTGTAATATTATTTCCGTATTGCAATTAAACTTGCAAAAATTCATCCAGAGTGAGTGAATCACAACATGATTTAGAACTTTGTTCATGGAAAAGTGTAATATTATTTCCGTATTGCAATTAAACTTGCAAAAATTCATCCAGAGTGAGTGAATCACAACATGATTTAGAACTTTGTTGATGGAAAAGTGTAATATTATCTCCGTATTGCAATGCAACTTGCAAAAATTCATCGATTCATCGATTCATGAAACAGTACAGCAAGAAAATGTAATCAAGAGTGGAATCACAACATGATTTAGAACTTTGTTCATGGAAAAGTGTAATATTATTTCCGTATTGCAATTAAACTTGCAAAAATTCATCCAGAGTGAGTGAATCACAACATGATTTAGAACTTTGTTGATGGAAAAGTGTAATATTATCTCCGTATTGCAATGCAACTTGCAAAAATTCATCGATTCATCGATTCATGAAACAGTACAGCAAGAAAATGTAATCAAGAGTGGAATCACAACATGATTTAGAACTTTGTTCATGGAAAAGTGTAATATTATTTCCGTATTGCAATTAAACTTGCAAAAATTCATCCAGAGTGAGTGAATCACAACATGATTTAGAACTTTGTTGATGGAAAAGTGTAATATTATTTCCGTATTGCAATTAAACTTGCAAAAATTCATCCAGAGTGAGTGAATCACAACATGATTTAGAACTTTGTTGATGGAAAAGTGTAATATTATTTCCGTATTGCAATTAAACTTGCAAAAATTCATCCAGAGTGAGTGAATCACAACATGATTTAGAACTTTGTTGATGGAAAAGTGTAATATTATCTCCGTATTGCAATGCAACTTGCAAAAATTCATCGATTCATCGATTCATGAAACAGTACAGCAAGAAAATGTAATCAAGAGTGGAATCACAACATGATTTAGAACTTTGTTCATGGAAAAGTGTAATATTATTTCCGTATTGCAATTAAACTTGCAAAAATTCATCCAGAGTGAGTGAATCACAACATGATTTAGAACTTTGTTGATGGAAAAGTGTAATATTATTTCCGTATTGCAATTAAACTTGCAAAAATTCATCCAGAGTGAGTGAATCACAACATGATTTAGAACTTTGTTGATGGAAAAGTGTAATATTATCTCCGTATTGCAATGCAACTTGCAAAAATTCATCGATTCATCGATTCATGAAACAGTACAGCAAGAAAATGTAATCAAGAGTGGAATCACAACATGATTTAGAACTTTGTTCATGGAAAAGTGTAACATTATTTCCGTATTGCAATTAAACTTGCAAAAATTCATCCAGAGTGAGTGAATCACAACATGATTTAGAACTTTGTTCATGGAAAAGTGTAATATTATTTCCGTATTGCAATTAAACTTGCAAAAATTCATCCAGAGTGAGTGAATCACAACATGATTTAGAACTTTGTTGATGGAAAAGTGTAATATTATCTCCGTATTGCAATGCAACTTGCAAAAATTCATCGATTCATCGATTCATGAAACAGTACAGCAAGAAAATGTAATCAAGAGTGGAATCACAACATGATTTAGAACTTTGTTCATGGAAAAGTGTAATATTATTTCCGTATTGCAATTAAACTTGCAAAAATTCATCCAGAGTGAGTGAATCACAACATGATTTAGAACTTTGTTCATGGAAAAGTGTAATATTATTTCCGTATTGCAATTAAACTTGCAAAAATTCATCCAGAGTGAGTGAATCACAACATGATTTAGAACTTTGTTGATGGAAAAGTGTAATATTATCTCCGTATTGCAATGCAACTTGCAAAAATTCATCGATTCATCGATTCATGAAACAGTACAGCAAGAAAATGTAATCAAGAGTGGAATCACAACATGATTTAGAACTTTGTTCATGGAAAAGTGTAATATTATTTCCGTATTGCAATTAAACTTGCAAAAATTCATCCAGAGTGAGTGAATCACAACATGATTTAGAACTTTGTTCATGGAAAAGTGTAATATTATTTCCGTATTGCAATTAAACTTGCAAAAATTCATCCAGAGTGAGTGAATCACAACATGATTTAGAACTTTGTTGATGGAAAAGTGTAATATTATCTCCGTATTGCAATGCAACTTGCAAAAATTCATCGATTCATCGATTCATGAAACAGTACAGCAAGAAAATGTAATCAAGAGTGGAATCACAACATGATTTAGAACTTTGTTCATGGAAAAGTGTAATATTATTTCCGTATTGCAATTAAACTTGCAAAAATTCATCCAGAGTGAGTGAATCACAACATGATTTAGAACTTTGTTCATGGAAAAGTGTAATATTATTTCCGTATTGCAATTAAACTTGCAAAAATTCATCCAGAGTGAGTGAATCACAACATGATTTAGAACTTTGTTGATGGAAAAGTGTAATATTATCTCCGTATTGCAATGCAACTTGCAAAAATTCATCGATTCATCGATTCATGAAACAGTACAGCAAGAAAATGTAATCAAGAGTGGAATCACAACATGATTTAGAACTTTGTTCATGGAAAAGTGTAATATTATTTCCGTATTGCAATTAAACTTGCAAAAATTCATCCAGAGTGAGTGAATCACAACATGATTTAGAACTTTGTTGATGGAAAAGTGTAATATTATTTCCGTATTGCAATTAAACTTGCAAAAATTCATCCAGAGTGAGTGAATCACAACATGATTTAGAACTTTGTTGATGGAAAAGTGTAATATTATCTCCGTATTGCAATGCAACTTGCAAAAATTCATCGATTCATCGATTCATGAAACAGTACAGCAAGAAAATGTAATCAAGAGTGGAATCACAACATGATTTAGAACTTTGCTCATGGAAAAGTGTAATATTATTTCCGTATTGCAATTAAACTTGCAAAAATTCTTCCAGAGTGAGTGAATCACAACATGATTTAGAACTTTGTACATGGAAAAGTGTAATATTATTTCCGTATTGCAATTAAACTTGCAAAAATTCATCCAGAGTGAGTGAATCACAACATGATTTAGAACTTTGTTGATGGAAAAGTGTAATATTATCTCCGTATTGCAATGCAACTTGCAAAAATTCATCGATTCATCGATTCATTGATGAAACAGTACAGCAAGAAAATGTAATCAAGAGTGGAATCACAACATGATTTAGTACTTTGTTGATGGAAAAGTGTAATATTATCTCCGTATTGCAATGCAACTTGCAAAAATTCATCGATTCATCGATTCATGAAACAGTACAGCAAGAAAATGTAATCAAGAGTGGAATCACAACATGATTTAGAACTTTGTTCATGGAAAAGTGTAATATTATTTCCGTATTGCAATTAAACTTGCAAAAATTCATCCAGAGTGAGTGAATCACAACATGATTTAGAACTTTGTTCATGGAAAAGTGTAATATTATTTCCGTATTGCAATTAAACTTGCAAAAATTCATCCAGAGTGAGTGAATCACAACATGATTTAGAACTTTGTTGATGGAAAAGTGTAATATTATCTCCGTATTGCAATGCAACTTGCAAAAATTCATCGATTCATCGATTCATGAAACAGTACAGCAAGAAAATGTAATCAAGAGTGGAATCACAACATGATTTAGAACTTTGTTCATGGAAAAGTGTAATATTATTTCCGTATTGCAATTAAACTTGCAAAAATTCATCCAGAGTGAGTGAATCACAACATGATTTAGAACTTTGTTGATGGAAAAGTGTAATATTATTTCCGTATTGCAATTAAACTTGCAAAAATTCATCCAGAGTGAGTGAATCACAACATGATTTAGAACTTTGTTGATGGAAAAGTGTAATATTATCTCCGTATTGCAATGCAACTTGCAAAAATTCATCGATTCATCGATTCATGAAACAGTACAGCAAGAAAATGTAATCAAGAGTGGAATCACAACATGATTTAGAACTTTGCTCATGGAAAAGTGTAATATTATTTCCGTATTGCAATTAAACTTGCAAAAATTCATCCAGAGTGAGTGAATCACAACATGATTTAGAACTTTGTACATGGAAAAGTGTAATATTATTTCCGTATTGCAATTAAACTTGCAAAAATTCATCCAGAGTGAGTGAATCACAACATGATTTAGAACTTTGTTGATGGAAAAGTGTAATATTATCTCCGTATTGCAATGCAACTTGCAAAAATTCATCGATTCATCGATTGATGAATGAAACAGTACAGCAAGAAAATGTAATCAAGAGTGGAATCAAAACATGATTTAGAACTTTGTTCATGGAAAAGTGTAATAGTATTTCCGTATTACAATGCAACTTGCAAAAATTCATCGATTCATCGATTCATGAATGAAACAGTACAGCAAGAAAATGTTATCAAGAGTGGAATCAAAACATGATTTAGAACTTTGTTCATGGAAAAGTGTAATATTATTTCCGTATTGCAATGCAACTTGCAAAAATTCATCCAGAGTGAGTGAATCACAACATGATTTAGAACTTTGTTGATGGAAAAGTGTAATATTATTTCCGTATTGCAATTAAACTTGCAAAAATTCATCCAGAGTGAGTGAATCACAACATGATTTAGAACTTTGTTGATGGAAAAGTGTAATATTATCTCCGTATTGCAATGCAACTTGCAAAAATTCATCGATTCATCGATTCATGAAACAGTACAGCAAGAAAATGTAATCAAGAGTGGAATCACAACATGATTTAGAACTTTGTTCATGGAAAAGTGTAATATTATTTCCGTATTGCAATTAAACTTGCAAAAATTCATCCAGAGTGAGTGAATCACAACATGATTTAGAACTTTGTTGATGGAAAAGTGTAATATTATTTCCGTATTGCAATTAAACTTGCAAAAATTCATCCAGAGTGAGTGAATCACAACATGATTTAGAACTTTGCTCATGGAAAAGTGTAATATTATTTCCGTATTGCAATTAAACTTGCAAAAATTCATCGATTCATCGATTCATGAATGAAACATTACAGCAAGAAAATGTTATCAAGAGTGGAATCAAAACATGATTTAGAACTTTGTTCATGGAAAAGTGTAATATTATTTCCGTATTGCAATGCAACTTGCAAAAATTCATCCAGAGTGAGTGAATCACAACATGATTTAGAACTTTGTTGATGGAAAAGTGTAATATTATTTCCGTATTGCAATTAAACTTGCAAAAATTCATCCAGAGTGAGTGAATCACAACATGATTTAGAACTTTGTTGATGGAAAAGTGTAATATTATCTCCGTATTGCAATGCAACTTGCAAAAATTCATCGATTCATCGATTCATGAAACAGTACAGCAAGAAAATGTAATCAAGAGTGGAATCACAACATGATTTAGAACTTTGTTCATGGAAAAGTGTAATATTATTTCCGTATTGCAATTAAACTTGCAAAAATTCATCCAGAGTGAGTGAATCACAACATGATTTAGAACTTTGTTGATGGAAAAGTGTAATATTATTTCCGTATTGCAATTAAACTTGCAAAAATTCATCCAGAGTGAGTGAATCACAACATGATTTAGAACTTTGTTGATGGAAAAGTGTAATATTATCTCCGTATTGCAATGCAACTTGCAAAAATTCATCGATTCATCGATTCATGAAACAGTACAGCAAGAAAATGTAATCAAGAGTGGAATCACAACATGATTTAGAACTTTGTTCATGGAAAAGTGTAACATTATTTCCGTATTGCAATTAAACTTGCAAAAATTCATCCAGAGTGAGTGAATCACAACATGATTTAGAACTTTGTTGATGGAAAAGTGTAATATTATTTCCGTATTGCAATTAAACTTGCAAAAATTCATCCAGAGTGAGTGAATCACAACATGATTTAGAACTTTGTTGATGGAAAAGTGTAATATTATCTCCGTATTGCAATGCAACTTGCAAAAATTCATCGATTCATCGATTCATGAAACAGTACAGCAAGAAAATGTAATCAAGAGTGGAATCACAACATGATTTAGAACTTTGTTCATGGAAAAGTGTAATATTATTTCCGTATTGCAATTAAACTTGCAAAAATTCATCCAGAGTGAGTGAATCACAACATGATTTAGAACTTTGTTCATGGAAAAGTGTAATATTATTTCCGTATTGCAATTAAACTTGCAAAAATTCATCCAGAGTGAGTGAATCACAACATGATTTAGAACTTTGTTGATGGAAAAGTGTAATATTATCTCCGTATTGCAATGCAACTTGCAAAAATTCATCGATTCATCGATTCATGAAACAGTACAGCAAGAAAATGTAATCAAGAGTGGAATCACAACATGATTTAGAACTTTGTTCATGGAAAAGTGTAATATTATTTCCGTATTGCAATTAAACTTGCAAAAATTCATCCAGAGTGAGTGAATCACAACATGATTTAGAACTTTGTTGATGGAAAAGTGTAATATTATTTCCGTATTGCAATTAAACTTGCAAAAATTCATCCAGAGTGAGTGAATCACAACATGATTTAGAACTTTGTTGATGGAAAAGTGTAATATTATCTCCGTATTGCAATGCAACTTGCAAAAATTCATCGATTCATCGATTCATGAAACAGTACAGCAAGAAAATGTAATCAAGAGTGGAATCACAACATGATTTAGAACTTTGTTCATGGAAAAGTGTAATATTATTTCCGTATTGCAATTAAACTTGCAAAAATTCATCCAGAGTGAGTGAATCACAACATGATTTAGAACTTTGTTGATGGAAAAGTGTAATATTATTTCCGTATTGCAATTAAACTTGCAAAAATTCATCCAGAGTGAGTGAATCACAACATGATTTAGAACTTTGTTGATGGAAAAGTGTAATATTATCTCCGTATTGCAATGCAACTTGCAAAAATTCATCGATTCATCGATTCATGAATGAAACAGTACAGCAAGAAAATGTAATCAAGAGTGGAATCAAAACATGATTTAGAACTTTGTTCATGGAAAAGTGTAATAGTATTTCCGTATTGCAATGCAACTTGCAAAAATTCATCGATTCATCGATTCATGAATGAAACAGTACAGCAAGAAAATGTTATCAAGAGTGGAATCAAAACATGATTTAGAACTTTGTTGATGGAAAAGTGTAATATTATTTCCGTATTGCAATTAAACTTGCAAAAATTCATCCAGAGTGAGTGAATCACAACATGATTTAGAACTTTGTTGATGGAAAAGTGTAATATTATCTCCGTATTGCAATGCAACTTGCAAAAATTCATCGATTCATCGATTCATGAAACAGTACAGCAAGAAAATGTAATCAAGAGTGGAATCACAACATGATTTAGAACTTTGTTGATGGAAAAGTGTAATATTATTTCCGTATTGCAATTAAACTTGCAAAAATTCATCCAGAGTGAGTGAATCACAACATGATTTAGAACTTTGTTGATGGAAAAGTGTAATATTATTTCCGTATTGCAATTAAACTTGCAAAAATTCATCCAGAGTGAGTGAATCACAACATGATTTAGAACTTTGTTGATGGAAAAGTGTAATATTATCTCCGTATTGCAATGCAACTTGCAAAAATTCATCGATTCATCGATTCATGAAACAGTACAGCAAGAAAATGTAATCAAGAGTGGAATCACAACATGATTTAGAACTTTGTTCATGGAAAAGTGTAATATTATTTCCGTATTGCAATTAAACTTGCAAAAATTCATCCAGAGTGAGTGAATCACAACATGATTTAGAACTTTGTTGATGGAAAAGTGTAATATTATTTCCGTATTGCAATTAAACTTGCAAAAATTCATCCAGAGTGAGTGAATCACAACATGATTTAGAACTTTGTTGATGGAAAAGTGTAATATTATCTCCGTATTGCAATGCAACTTGCAAAAATTCATCGATTCATCGATTCATGAAACAGTACAGCAAGAAAATGTAATCAAGAGTGGAATCACAACATGATTTAGAACTTTGCTCATGGAAAAGTGTAATATTATTTCCGTATTGCAATTAAACTTGCAAAAATTCATTCAGAGTGAGTGAATCACAACATGATTTAGAACTTTGTTCATGGAAAAGTGTAATATTATTTCCGTATTGCAATTAAACTTGCAAAAATTCACCCAGAGTGAGTGAATCACAACATGATTTAGAACTTTGTTGATGGAAAAGTGTAATATTATCTCCGTATTGCAATGCAACTTGCAAAAATTCATCGATTCATCGATTCATGAATGAAACAGTACAGCAAGAAAATGTAATCAAGAGTGGAATCAAAACATGATTTAGAACTTTGTTCATGGAAAAGTGTAATAGTATTTCCGTATTGCAATGCAACTTGCAAAAATTCATCGATTCATCGATTCATGAATGAAACAGTACAGCAAGAAAATGTTATCAAGAGTGGAATCAAAACATGATTTAGAACTTTGTTGATGGAAAAGTGTAATATTATTTCCGTATTGCAATTAAACTTGCAAAAATTCATCCAGAGTGAGTGAATCACAACATGATTTAGAACTTTGTTGATGGAAAAGTGTAATATTATCTCCGTATTGCAATGCAACTTGCAAAAATTCATCGATTCATCGATTCATGAAACAGTACAGCAAGAAAATGTAATCAAGAGTGGAATCACAACATGATTTAGAACTTTGTTGATGGAAAAGTGTAATATTATTTCCGTATTGCAATTAAACTTGCAAAAATTCATCCAGAGTGAGTGAATCACAACATGATTTAGAACTTTGTTGATGGAAAAGTGTAATATTATTTCCGTATTGCAATTAAACTTGCAAAAATTCATCCAGAGTGAGTGAATCACAACATGATTTAGAACTTTGTTGATGGAAAAGTGTAATATTATCTCCGTATTGCAATGCAACTTGCAAAAATTCATCGATTCATCGATTCATGAAACAGTACAGCAAGAAAATGTAATCAAGAGTGGAATCACAACATGATTTAGAACTTTGTTCATGGAAAAGTGTAATATTATTTCCGTATTGCAATTAAACTTGCAAAAATTCATCCAGAGTGAGTGAATCACAACATGATTTAGAACTTTGTTCATGGAAAAGTGTAATATTATTTCCGTATTGCAATTAAACTTGCAAAAATTCATCCAGAGTGAGTGAATCACAACATGATTTAGAACTTTGTTGATGGAAAAGTGTAATATTATCTCCGTATTGCAATGCAACTTGCAAAAATTCATCGATTCATCGATTCATGAAACAGTACAGCAAGAAAATGTAATCAAGAGTGGAATCACAACATGATTTAGAACTTTGTTCATGGAAAAGTGTAATATTATTTCCATATTGCAATTAAACTTGCAAAAATTCATCCAGAGTGAGTGAATCACAACATGATTTAGAACTTTGTTCATGGAAAAGTGTAATATTATTTCCGTATTGCAATTAAACTTGCAAAAATTCATCCAGAGTGAGTGAATCACAACATGATTTAGAACTTTGTTGATGGAAAAGTGTAATATTATCTCCGTATTGCAATGCAACTTGCAAAAATTCATCGATTCATCGATTCATGAAACAGTACAGCAAGAAAATGTAATCAAGAGTGGAATCACAACATGATTTAGAACTTTGTTGATGGAAAAGTGTAATATTATTTCCGTATTGCAATTAAACTTGCAAAAATTCATCCAGAGTGAGTGAATCACAACATGATTTAGAACTTTGTTGATGGAAAAGTGTAATATTATCTCCGTATTGCAATGCAACTTGCAAAAATTCATCGATTCATCGATTCATGAAACAGTACAGCAAGAAAATGTAATCAAGAGTGGAATCACAACATGATTTAGAACTTTGTTCATGGAAAAGTGTAATATTATTTCCGTATTGCAATTAAACTTGCAAAAATTCATCCAGAGTGAGTGAATCACAACATGATTTAGAACTTTGTTCATGGAAAAGTGTAATATTATTTCCGTATTGCAATTAAACTTGCAAAAATTCATCCAGAGTGAGTGAATCACAACATGATTTAGAACTTTGTTGATGGAAAAGTGTAATATTATCTCCGTATTGCAATGCAACTTGCAAAAATTCATCGATTCATCGATTCATGAAACAGTACAGCAAGAAAATGTAATCAAGAGTGGAATCACAACATGATTTAGAACTTTGTTCATGGAAAAGTGTAATATTATTTCCGTATTGCAATTAAACTTGCAAAATTCATCCAGAGTGAGTGAATCACAACATGATTTAGAACTTTGTTCATGGAAAAGTGTAATATTATTTCCGTATTGCAATTAAACTTGCAAAAATTCATCCAGAGTGAGTGAATCACAACATGATTTAGAACTTTGTTGATGGAAAAGTGTAATATTATCTCCGTATTGCAATGCAACTTGCAAAAATTCATCGATTCATCGATTCATGAAACAGTACAGCAAGAAAATGTAATCAAGAGTGGAATCACAACATGATTTAGAACTTTGTTCATGGAAAAGTGTAATATTATTTCCGTATTGCAATTAAACTTGCAAAAATTCATCCAGAGTGAGTGAATCACAACATGATTTAGAACTTTGTTGATGGAAAAGTGTAATATTATTTCCGTATTGCAATTAAACTTGCAAAAATTCATCCAGAGTGAGTGAATCACAACATGATTTAGAACTTTGTTGATGGAAAAGTGTAATATTATCTCCGTATTGCAATGCAACTTGCAAAAATTCATCGATTCATCGATTCATGAAACAGTACAGCAAGAAAATGTAATCAAGAGTGGAATCACAACATGATTTAGAACTTTGCTCATGGAAAAGTGTAATATTATTTCCGTATTGCAATTAAACTTGCAAAAATTCATCCAGAGTGAGTGAATCACAACATGATTTAGAACTTTGTTCATGGAAAAGTGTAATATTATTTCCGTATTGCAATTAAACTTGCAAAAATTCATCCAGAGTGAGTGAATCACAACATGATTTAGAACTTTGTTGATGGAAAAGTGTAATATTATCTCCGTATTGCAATGCAACTTGCAAAAATTAATCGATTCATCGATTCATGAATGAAACAGTACAGCAAGAAAATGTAATCAAGAGTGGAATCAAAACATGATTTAGAACTTTGTTCATGGAAAAGTGTAATAGTATTTCCGTATTGCAATGCAACTTGCAAAAATTCAGCGATTCATCGATTCATGAATGAAACAGTACAGCAAGAAAATGTTATCAAGAGTGGAATCAAAACATGATTTAGAACTTTGTTCATGGAAAAGTGTAATATTATTTCCGTATTGCAATGCAACTTGCAAAAATTCATCCAGAGTGAGTGAATCACAACATGATTTAGAACTTTGTTGATGGAAAAGTGTAATATTATTTCCGTATTGCAATTAAACTTGCAAAAATTCATCCAGAGTGAGTGAATCACAACATGATTTAGAACTTTGTTGATGGAAAAGTGTAATATTATCTCCGTATTGCAATGCAACTTGCAAAAAATCATCGATTCATCGATTCATGAATGAAACAGTACAGCAAGAAAATGTAGTCAAGAGTGGAATCACAACATGATTTAGAACTTTGTTGATGGAAAAGTGTAATATTATTTCCGTATTGCAATGCAGCTTGCAAAAATTCATCCAGTGAGTGAATCACAACATGATTTAGAACTTTGTTGATTGAAAAGTGTAATATTATCTCCGTATTGCAATGCAACTTGCAAAAATTCATCGATTCATCGATTCATGAAACAGTACAGCAAGAAAATGTAATCAAGAGTGGAATCACAACATGATTTAGAACTTTGTTCATGGAAAAGTGTAATATTATTTCCGTATTGCAATTAAACTTGCAAAAATTCATCCAGAGTGAGTGAATCACAACATGATTTAGAACTTTGTTCATGGAAAAGTGTAATATTATTTCCGTATTGCAATTAAACTTGCAAAAATTCATCCAGAGTGAGTGAATCACAACATGATTTAGAACTTTGTTGATGGAAAAGTGTAATATTATCTCCGTATTGCAATGCAACTTGCAAAAATTCATCGATTCATCGATTCATGAAACAGTACAGCAAGAAAATGTAATCAAGAGTGGAATCACAACATGATTTAGAACTTTGTTCATGGAAAAGTGTAATATTATTTCCATATTGCAATTAAACTTGCAAAAATTCATCCAGAGTGAGTGAATCACAACATGATTTAGAACTTTGTTCATGGAAAAGTGTAATATTATTTCCGTATTGCAATTAAACTTGCAAAAATTCATCCAGAGTGAGTGAATCACAACATGATTTAGAACTTTGTTGATGGAAAAGTGTAATATTATCTCCGTATTGCAATGCAACTTGCAAAAATTCATCGATTCATCGATTCATGAAACAGTACAGCAAGAAAATGTAATCAAGAGTGGAATCACAACATGATTTAGAACTTTGTTCATGGAAAAGTGTAATATTATTTCCGTATTGCAATTAAACTTGCAAAAATTCATCCAGAGTGAGTGAATCACAAC
Source organism: Oncorhynchus mykiss (assembly GCF_013265735.2). NCBI lineage: Eukaryota > Metazoa > Chordata > Actinopteri > Salmoniformes > Salmonidae > Oncorhynchus > Oncorhynchus mykiss. Next base: position 8,660 of record NW_023494017.1, on the reverse strand, counting down.
ATGATTTAGAACTTTGTTGATGGAAAAGTGTAATATTATTTCCGTATTGCAATTAAACTTGCAAAAATTCATCCAGAGTGAGTGAATCACAACATGATTTAGAACTTTGTTGATGGAAAAGTGTAATATTATCTCCGTATTGCAATGCAACTTGCAAAAATTCATCGATTCATCGATTCATGAAACAGTACAGCAAGAAAATGTAATCAAGAGTGGAATCACAACATGATTTAGAACTTTGCTCATGGAAAAGTGTAATATTATTTCCGTATTGCAATTAAACTTGCAAAAATTCATCCAGAGTGAGTGAATCACAACATGATTTAGAACTTTGTTCATGGAAAAGTGTAATATTATTTCCGTATTGCAATTAAACTTGCAAAAATTCATCCAGAGTGAGTGAATCACAACATGATTTAGAACTTTGTTGATGGAAAAGTGTAATATTATCTCCGTATTGCAATGCAACTTGCAAAAATTCATCGATTCATCGATTCATGAATGAAACAGTACAGCAAGAAAATGTAATCAAGAGTGGAATCAAAACATGATTTAGAACTTTGTTCATGGAAAAGTGTAATAGTATTTCCGTATTGCAATGCAACTTGCAAAAATTCATCGATTCATCGATTCATGAATGAAACAGTACAGCAAGAAAATGTTATCAAGAGTGGAATCAAAACATGATTTAGAACTTTGTTCATGGAAAAGTGTAATATTATTTCCGTATTGCAATGCAACTTGCAAAAATTCATCCAGAGTGAGTGAATCACAACATGATTTAGAACTTTGTTGATGGAAAAGTGTAATATTATTTCCGTATTGCAATTAAACTTGCAAAAATTCATCCAGAGTGAGTGAATCACAACATGATTTAGAACTTTGTTGATGGAAAAGTGTAATATTATCTCCGTATTGCAATGCAACTTGCAAAAATTCATCGATTCATCGATTCATGAAACAGTACAGCAAGAAAATGTAATCAAGAGTGGAATCACAACATGATTTAGAACTTTGTTCATGGAAAAGTGTAATATTATTTCCGTATTGCAATTAAACTTGCAAAAATTCATCCAGAGTGAGTGAATCACAACATGATTTAGAACTTTGTTCATGGAAAAGTGTAATATTATTTCCGTATTGCAATTAAACTTGCAAAAATTCATCCAGAGTGAGTGAATCACAACATGATTTAGAACTTTGTTCATGGAAAAGTGTAATATTATTTCCGTATTGCAATTAAACTTGCAAAAATTCATCCAGAGTGAGTGAATCACAACATGATTTAGAACTTTGTTGATGGAAAAGTGTAATATTATCTCCGTATTGCAATGCAACTTGCAAAAATTCATCGATTCATCGATTCATGAATGAAACAGTACAGCAAGAAAATGTAATCAAGAGTGGAATCAAAACATGATTTAGAACTTTGTTCATGGAAAAGTGTAATAGTATTTCCGTATTGCAATGCAACTTGCAAAAATTCATCGATTCATCGATTCATGAATGAAACAGTACAGCAAGAAAATGTTATCAAGAGTGGAATCACAACATGATTTAGAACTTTGTTGATGGAAAAGTGTAATATTATCTCCGTATTGCAATGCAACTTGCAAAAATTCATCGATTCATCGATTCATGAAACAGTACAGCAAGAAAATGTAATCAAGAGTGGAATCACAACATGATTTAGAACTTTGTTCATGGAAAAGTGTAATATTATTTCCGTATTGCAATTAAACTTGCAAAAATTCATCCAGAGTGAGTGAATCACAACATGATTTAGAACTTTGTTGATGGAAAAGTGTAATATTATCTCCGTATTGCAATGCAACTTGCAAAAATTCATCGATTCATCGATTCATGAAACAGTACAGCAAGAAAATGTAATCAAGAGTGGAATCACAACATGATTTAGAACTTTGCTCATGGAAAAGTGTAATATTATTTCCGTATTGCAATTAAACTTGCAAAAATTCATCCAGAGTGAGTGAATCACAACATGATTTAGAACTTTGTTCATGGAAAAGTGTAATATTATTTCCGTATTGCAATTAAACTTGCAAAAATTCATCCAGAGTGAGTGAATCACAACATGATTTAGAACTTTGTTGATGGAAAAGTGTAATATTATCTCCGTATTGCAATGCAACTTGCAAAAATTCATCGATTCATCGATTCATGAATGAAACAGTACAGCAAGAAAATGTAATCAAGAGTGGAATCAAAACATGATTTAGAACTTTGTTCATGGAAAAGTGTAATAGTATTTCCGTATTGCAATGCAACTTGCAAAAATTCATCGATTCATCGATTCATGAATGAAACAGTACAGCAAGAAAATGTTATCAAGAGTGGAATCAAAACATGATTTAGAACTTTGTTCATGGAAAAGTGTAATATTATTTCCGTATTGCAATGCAACTTGCAAAAATTCATCCAGAGTGAGTGAATCACAACATGATTTAGAACTTTGTTGATGGAAAAGTGTAATATTATTTCCGTATTGCAATTAAACTTGCAAAAATTCATCCAGAGTGAGTGAATCACAACATGATTTAGAACTTTGTTGATGGAAAAGTGTAATATTATCTCCGTATTGCAATGCAACTTGCAAAAATTCATCGATTCATCGATTCATGAAACAGTACAGCAAGAAAATGTACTCAAGAGTGGAATCACAACATGATTTAGAACTTTGTTCATGGAAAAGTGTAATATTATTTCCGTATTGCAATTAAACTTGCAAAAATTCATCCAGAGTGAGTGAATCACAACATGATTTAGAACTTTGTTCATGGAAAAGTGTAATATTATTTCCGTATTGCAATTAAACTTGCAAAAATTCATCCAGAGTGAGTGAATCACAACATGATTTAGAACTTTGTTGATGGAAAAGTGTAATATTATCTCCGTATTGCAATGCAACTTGCAAAAATTCATCGATTCATCGATTCATGAAACAGTACAGCAAGAAATGTAATCAAGAGTGGAATCACAACATGATTTAGAACTTTGTTCATGGAAAAGTGTAATATTATTTCCATATTGCAATTAAACTTGCAAAAATTCATCCAGAGTGAGTGAATCACAACATGATTTAGAACTTTGTTCATGGAAAAGTGTAATATTATTTCCGTATTGCAATTAAACTTGCAAAAATTCATCCAGAGTGAGTGAATCACAACATGATTTAGAACTTTGTTGATGGAAAAGTGTAATATTATCTCCGTATTGCAATGCAACTTGCAAAAATTCATCGATTCATCGATTCATGAAACAGTACAGCAAGAAAATGTAATCAAGAGTGGAATCACAACATGATTTAGAACTTTGTTCATGGAAAAGTGTAATATTATTTCCGTATTGCAATTAAACTTGCAACAATTCATCCAGAGTGAGTGAATCACAACATGATTTAGAACTTTGTTGATGGAAAAGTGTAATATTATCTCCGTATTGCAATGCAACTTGCAAAAATTCATCGATTCATCGATTCATGAAACAGTACAGCAAGAAAATGTAATCAAGAGTGGAATCACAACATGATTTAGAACTTTGCTCATGGAAAAGTGTAATATTATTTCCGTATTGCAATTAAACTTGCAAAAATTCATCCAGAGTGAGTGAATCACAACATGATTTAGAACTTTGTTCATGGAAAAGTGTAATATTATTTCCGTATTGCAATTAAACTTGCAAAAATTCATCCAGAGTGAGTGAATCACAACATGATTTAGAACTTTGTTGATGGAAAAGTGTAATATTATCTCCGTATTGCAATGCAACTTGCAAAAAATTCATCGATTCATCGATTCATGAATGAAACAGTACAGCAAGAAAATGTAATCAAGAGTGGAATCAAACATGATTAGAACTTTGTTCATGGAAAAGTGTAATATTATCTCCGTATTGCAATGCAACTTGCAAAAATTCATGGATTCATCGATTCATGAATGAAACAGTACAGCAAGAAAATGTAATCAAGAGTGGAATCACAACATGATTTAGAACTTTGTTCATGGAAAAGTGTAATATTATTTCCATATTGCAATTAAACTTGCAAAAATTCATCCAGAGTGAGTGAATCACAACATGATTTAGAACTTTGTTTCATGGAAAAGTGTAATATTATTTCCGTATTGCAATTAAACTTGCAAAATTCATCCAGAGTGAGTGAATCACAACATGATTTAGAACTTTGTTGATGGAAAAGTGTAATATTATCTCCGTATTGCAATGCAACTTGCAAAAATTCATCGATTCATCGATTCATGAAACAGTACAGCAAGAAAATGTAATCAAGAGTGGAATCACAACATGATTTAGAACTTTGTTCATGGAAAAGTGTAATATTATTTCCGTATTGCAATTAAACTTGCAAAAATTCATCCAGAGTGAGTGAATCACAACATGATTTAGAACTTTGTTGATGGAAAAGTGTAATATTATCTCCGTATTGCAATGCAACTTGCAAAAATTCATCGATTCATCGATTCATGAAACAGTACAGCAAGAAAATGTAATCAAGAGTGGAATCACAACATGATTTAGAACTTTGCTCATGGAAAAGTGTAATATTATTTCCGTATTGCAATTAAACTTGCAAAAATTCATCCAGAGTGAGTGAATCACAACATGATTTAGAACTTTGTTCATGGAAAAGTGTAATATTATTTCCGTATTGCAATTAAACTTGCAAAAATTCATCCAGAGTGAGTGAATCACAACATGATTTAGAACTTTGTTGATGGAAAAGTGTAATATTATCTCCGTATTGCAATGCAACTTGCAAAAATTCATCGATTCATCGATTCATGAATGAAACAGTACAGCAAGAAAATGTAATCAAGAGTGGAATCAAAACATGATTTAGAACTTTGTTCATGGAAAAGTGTAATAGTATTTCCGTATTGCAATGCAACTTGCAAAAATTCATCGATTCATCGATTCATGAATGAAACAGTACAGCAAGAAAATGTTATCAAGAGTGGAATCAAAACATGATTTAGAACTTTGTTCATGGAAAAGTGTAATATTATTTCCGTATTGCAATGCAACTTGCAAAAATTCATCCAGAGTGAGTGAATCACAACATGATTTAGAACTTTGTTGATGGAAAAGTGTAATATTATTTCCGTATTGCAATGCAACTTGCAAAAATTCATCCAGAGTGAGTGAATCACAACATGATTTAGAACTTTGTTGATGGAAAAGTGTAATATTATTTCCGTATTGCAATTAAACTTGCAAAAATTAATCCAGAGTGAGTGAATCACAACATGATTTAGAACTTTGTTGATGGAAAAGTGTAATATTATCTCCGTATTGCAATGCAACTTGCAAAAATTCATCGATTCATCGATTCATGAATGAAACAGTACAGCAAGAAAATGTAATCAAGAGTGGAATCACAACATGATTTAGTACTTTGTTGATGGAAAAGTGTAATATTATTTCCGTATTGCAATGCAACTTGCAAAAATTCATCCAGAGTGAGTGAATCACAACATGATTTAGAACTTTGTTAATGGAAAAGTGTAATATTATTTCCGTATTGCAATTCAACTTGCAAAAATTCATCGATTAATCGATGAATCGATGAATTTTTGCAAGTTGCATTGCAATACGGAGATAATATTACACTTTTCCATCAACAAAGTTCTAAATCATGTTGTGATTCACTCACTCTGGATGAATTTTTGCAAGTTGCATTGCAATACGGAAATAATATTACACTTTTCCATCAACAAAGTTCTAAATCATGTTGTGATTCACTCACTCTGGATGAATTTTTGCAAGTTGCATTGCAATACGGAAATAATATTACACTTTTCCATCAACAAAGTACTAAATTATGCTGTGATTCCACTCTTGATTACATTTTCTTGCTGTACTGTTTCATGAATCGATGAATCGATGAATTTTTGCAAGTTGCATTGCAATACGGAGATAATATTACACTTTTCCATCAACAAAGTTCTAAATCATGTTGTGATTCACTCACTCTGGATGAATTTTTGCAAGTTGCATTGCAATACGGAAATAATATTACACTTTTCCATCAACAAAGTTCAAAATCATGTTGTGATTCACTCACTCTGGATGAATTTTTGCAAGTTGCATTGCAATATGGAAATAATATTACACTTTTCCATCAACAAAGTACTAAATTATGTTGTGATTCCACTCTTGATTACATTTTCTTGCTGTACTGTTTCATTCATGAATCGATGAATCGATGAATTTTTGCAAGTTGCATTGCAATACGGAGATAATATTACACTTTTTCCATCAACAAAGTTCTAAATCATGTTGTGATTCACTCACATCCGGATGAATTTTTGCAAGTTTAATTGCAATACGGAAATAATATTACACTTTTCCATCAACAAAGTTCTAAATCATGTTGTGATTCACTCACTCTGGATGAATTTTTGCAAGTTGCATTGCAATACGGAAATAATATTACACTTTTCCATCAACAAAGTACTAAATCATGTGATTCCACTCTTGATTACATTTTCTTGCTGTACTGTTTCATTCATGAATCGATGAATCGATGAATTTTTGCAAGTTTAATTGCAATACGGAAATAATATTACACTTTTCCATGAACAAAGTTCTAAATCATGTTGTGATTCCACTCTTTATTACATTTTCTTGCTGTACTGTTTCATGAATCGATGAATCGATGAATTTTTGCAAGTTGCATTGCAATACGGAGATAATATTACACTTTTCCATCAACAAAGTTCTAAATCATGTTGTGATTCACTCACTCTGGATGAATTTTTGCAAGTTTAATTGCAATACGGAAATAATATTACACTTTTCAATCAACAAAGTTCTAAATCATGTTGTGATTCACTCACTCTGGATGAATTTTTGCAAGCTGCATTGCAATACGGAAATAATATTACACTTTTCCATCAACAAAGTTCTAAATCATGTTGTGATTCCACTCTTGATTACATTTTCTTGCTGTACTGTTTCATTCATGAATCGATGAATCAATGAATTTTTGCAAGTCGCATTGCAGTACGGAGATAATATTACACTTTTCCATCAAACAAAGTTCTAAATCATGTTGTGATTCACTCCACTCTGGATGAATTTTTGCAAGTTAATTGCAATACGGAAATAATATTACACTTTTCCATCAACAAAGTACTAAATCATGTTGTGATTCCACTCTTGATTACATTTCTTGCTGTACTGTTTCATTCATGAATCGATGAATCGATGAATTTTTGCAAGTTGCATTGCAATACGGAGATAATATTACCTTTTCCATCAACAAAGTTCTAAATCATGTTGTGATTCACTCACTCTGGATGAATTTTTGCAAGTTTAATTGCAATACGGAAATAATATTACACTTTTCCATGGAACAAAGTTCTAAATCATGTTGTGATTCCACTCTTGATTACATTTTCTTGCTGTACTGTTTCATGAATCGATGAATCGAGAATTTTTGCAAGTTTGCATTGCAATACGGAGATAATATTACACTTTTCCATCAACAAAGTACTAAATCATGTTGTGATTCCACTCTTGATTACATTTTCTTGCTGTACTGTTTCATTCATGAATCGATGAATCGATGAATTTTTGCAAGTTGCATTGCAATACGGAAATAATATTACACTTTTCCATCAACAAAGTACTAAATCATGTTGTGATTCCACTCTTGATTACATTTTCTTGCTGTACTGTTTCATTCATGAATCGATGAATCGATGAATTTTTGCAAGTTGCATTGCAATACGGAGATAATATTACACTTTTCCATCAACAAAGTTCTAAATCATGTTGTGATTCACTCACTCTGGATGAATTTTTGCAAGTTTAATTGCAATACGGAAAATAATATTACACTTTTCCATTAACAAAGTTCTAGTATTTCCGTATTGCAATGCAACTTGCATTAATTCATCAGAGTGAGTGAATCACAACATGATTTAGAACTTTGTTCATGGAACAGTGTAATAGTATTTCCGTATTGCAATGCAACTTGCAAAAATTCATCCAGAGTGAAGTGAATCACAACATGATTTAGAACTTTGTTCATGGAAAAGTGTAATATTATTTCCGTATTGCAATTAACTTGCAAAAATTCATCCAGAGTGAGTGAATCACAACATGATTTAGAACTTTGTTGATGGAAAAGTGTAATATTATCTCCGTATTGCAATGCAACTTTGCAAAAATTCATCGATTCATCGATCATGAAACAGTACAGCAAGAAAATGTTATCAAGAGTGGAATCAAAACATGATTTAGAACTTTGTTCATGGAAAAGTGTAATATTATTCCGTATTGCAATGCAACTTGCAAAAATTCATCCAGAGTGAGTGAATCACAACATGATTTAGAACTTTGTTGATGGAAAAGTGTAATATTATTTCCGTATTGCAATTAAACTTGCAAAAATTCATCCAGAGTGACGTGAATCACAACATGATTTAGAACTTTGTTGATGGAAAAGTGTAATATTATCTCCGTATTGCAATGCAACTTGCAAAAATTCATCGATTCATCGATTCATGAAACAGTACAGCAAGAAAATGTAATCAAGAGTGGAATCACAACATGATTTAGAACTTTGTTGATGGAAAAGTGTAATATTATTTCCGTATTGCAATTAAACTTGCAAA
>NW_023494016.1:55000-62500 GCF_013265735.2 Oncorhynchus mykiss | reverse complement strand
CAACACTTTTCCCCTCTTTTTCTCTCTCTGCCGGGGCCGGCCCTGGGTGCTTTATGGACGGTTTAAAACATGACTATGGATGCAAATGCTCATTTTCCTCCGTGCACCTGGTGATTGAAAACGTGCATCTGGTAACCCAAAAATTATAAAAGGGTTTTAAATACTTTTACCCGTCATTCTATTGATATAGCCCGCTAGGGGAGTGCCCCACTACGGCCCTCTCTCTGTCAGGGCCGTCCTTGGGTGCTTTTTACACACTTTAAGAAATCACGATGGATGCAGATTGCTATTAATCCTCCGTGCAACTGGTGATTGAAAACGTGCATCTGGTAACCCAAAATTTCAAATATGGTTCAAAATGAATTTAAAGGCACCCCTCTCATTGTTGCCCGCTATGGGAGCACCCCACTAAGGCCCTGTCTCGGTCGGGCCCGTCCTGAGTGCTTTATAGACACTTTAAGAAATCGCGATGGATGCAGATTGCTATTAATCCTCCGTGCAACTGGTGATTGAAAATGTGCAACTGGTGATTGAAAACGTGCACCTGGTCACCCAAAACACGGTTCTCTATGCGGTTAGCGGTGTTCCATCTATTCATGTCCGCTTATGGCGCACCCTACTACGGACCTTTAGCAATGGGGGCCGGCCCGAATTATTTATGGAAGGTCTGATGATGATTTTTTTTTTTTTTCACCATCTCTTTCTCTCTCTGCCGGGGCCGGCCAAGAGTGCTTTATGGACGGTTTAAAACATGACTATGGATGCAAATGCTCATTTTCCTCCGTGCACCTGGTGATTGAAAACGTGCATCTGGTAACCCAAAAATTATAAAAGGGTTTTAAATACTTTTACCCGTCATTCTATTGATATAGCCCGCTAGGGGAGTGCCCCACTACGGCCCTCTCTCTGTCAGGGCCGTCCTTGGGTGCTTTTTACACACTTTAAGAAATCACGATGGATGCAGATTGCTATTAATCCTCCGTGCAACTGGTGATTGAAAACGTGCATCTGGTAACCCAAAATTTCAAATATGGTTCAAAATGAATTTAAAGGCACCCCTCTCATTGTTGCCCGCTATGGGAGCACCCCACTAAGGCCCTGTCTCGGTCGGGCCCGTCCTGAGTGCTTTATAGACACTTTAAGAAATCGCGATGGATGCAGATTGCTATTAATCCTCCGTGCAACTGGTGATTGAAAATGTGCAACTGGTGATTGAAAACGTGCACCTGGTCACCCAAAACACGGTTCTCTATGCGGTTAGCGGTGTTCCATCTATTCATGTCCGCTTATGGCGCACCCTACTACGGACCTTTAGCAATGGGGGCCGGCCCGAATTATTTATGGAAGGTCTGATGATGATTTTTTTTTTTTTTCACCATCTCTTTCTCTCTCTGCCGGGGCCGGCCAAGAGTGCTTTATGGACGGTTTAAAACATGACTATGGATGCAAATGCTCATTTTCCTCCGTGCACCTGGTGATTGAAAACGTGCATCTGGTAACCCAAAAATTATAAAAGGGTTTTAAATACTTTTACCCGTCATTCTATTGATATAGCCCGCTAGGGGAGTGCCCCACTACGGCCCTCTCTCTGTCAGGGCCGTCCTTGGGTGCTTTTTACACACTTTAAGAAATCACGATGGATGCAGATTGCTATTAATCCTCCGTGCAACTGGTGATTGAAAACGTGCATCTGGTAACCCAAAATTTCAAATATGGTTCAAAATGAATTTAAAGGCACCCCTCTCATTGTTGCCCGCTATGGGAGCACCCCACTAAGGCCCTGTCTCGGTCGGGCCCGTCCTGAGTGCTTTATAGACACTTTAAGAAATCGCGATGGATGCAGATTGCTATTAATCCTCCGTGCAACTGGTGATTGAAAATGTGCAACTGGTGATTGAAAACGTGCACCTGGTCACCCAAAACACGGTTCTCTATGCGGTTAGCGGTGTTCCATCTATTCATGTCCGCTTATGGCGCACCCTACTACGGACCTTTAGCAATGGGGGCCGGCCCGAATTATTTATGGAAGGTCTGATGATGATTTTTTTTTTTTTTTCACCATCTCTTTCTCTCTCTGCCGGGGCCGGCCAAGAGTGCTTTATGGACGGTTTAAAACATGACTATGGATGCAAATGCTCATTTTCCTCCGTGCACCTGGTGATTGAAAACGTGCATCTGGTAACCCAAAAATTATAAAAGGGTTTTAAATACTTTTACCCGTCATTCTATTGATATAGCCCGCTAGGGGAGTGCCCCACTACGGCCCTCTCTCTGTCAGGGCCGTCCTTGGGTGCTTTTTACACACTTTAAGAAATCACGATGGATGCAGATTGCTATTAATCCTCCGTGCAACTGGTGATTGAAAACGTGCATCTGGTAACCCAAAATTTCAAATATGGTTCAAAATGAATTTAAAGGCACCCCTCTCATTGTTGCCCGCTATGGGAGCACCCCACTAAGGCCCTGTCTCGGTCGGGCCCGTCCTGAGTGCTTTATAGACACTTTAAGAAATCGCGATGGATGCAGATTGCTATTAATCCTCCGTGCAACTGGTGATTGAAAATGTGCAACTGGTGATTGAAAACGTGCACCTGGTCACCCAAAACACGGTTCTCTATGCGGTTAGCGGTGTTCCATCTATTCATGTCCGCTTATGGCGCACCCTACTACGGACCTTTAGCAATGGGGGCCGGCCCGAATTATTTATGGAAGGTCTGATGATGATTTTTTTTTTTTTTCACCATCTCTTTCTCTCTCTGCCGGGGCCGGCCAAGAGTGCTTTATGGACGGTTTAAAACATGACTATGGATGCAAATGCTCATTTTCCTCCGTGCACCTGGTGATTGAAAACGTGCATCTGGTAACCCAAAAATTATAAAAGGGTTTTAAATACTTTTACCCGTCATTCTATTGATATAGCCCGCTAGGGGAGTGCCCCACTACGGCCCTCTCTCTGTCAGGGCCGTCCTTGGGTGCTTTTTACACACTTTAAGAAATCACGATGGATGCAGATTGCTATTAATCCTCCGTGCAACTGGTGATTGAAAACGTGCATCTGGTAACCCAAAATTTCAAATATGGTTCAAAATGAATTTAAAGGCACCCCTCTCATTGTTGCCCGCTATGGGAGCACCCCACTAAGGCCCTGTCTCGGTCGGGCCCGTCCTGAGTGCTTTATAGACACTTTAAGAAATCGCGATGGATGCAGATTGCTATTAATCCTCCGTGCAACTGGTGATTGAAAATGTGCAACTGGTGATTGAAAACGTGCACCTGGTCACCCAAAACACGGTTCTCTATGCGGTTAGCGGTGTTCCATCTATTCATGTCCGCTTATGGCGCACCCTACTACGGACCTTTAGCAATGGGGGCCGGCCCGAATTATTTATGGAAGGTCTGATGATGATTTTTTTTTTTTTTCACCATCTCTTTCTCTCTCTGCCGGGGCCGGCCAAGAGTGCTTTATGGACGGTTTAAAACATGACTATGGATGCAAATGCTCATTTTCCTCCGTGCACCTGGTGATTGAAAACGTGCATCTGGTAACCCAAAAATTATAAAAGGGTTTTAAATACTTTTACCCGTCATTCTATTGATATAGCCCGCTAGGGGAGTGCCCCACTACGGCCCTCTCTCTGTCAGGGCCGTCCTTGGGTGCTTTTTACACACTTTAAGAAATCACGATGGATGCAGATTGCTATTAATCCTCCGTGCAACTGGTGATTGAAAACGTGCATCTGGTAACCCAAAATTTCAAATATGGTTCAAAATGAATTTAAAGGCACCCCTCTCATTGTTGCCCGCTATGGGAGCACCCCACTAAGGCCCTGTCTCGGTCGGGCCCGTCCTGAGTGCTTTATAGACACTTTAAGAAATCGCGATGGATGCAGATTGCTATTAATCCTCCGTGCAACTGGTGATTGAAAATGTGCAACTGGTGATTGAAAACGTGCACCTGGTCACCCAAAACACGGTTCTCTATGCGGTTAGCGGTGTTCCATCTATTCATGTCCGCTTATGGCGCACCCTACTACGGACCTTTAGCAATGGGGGCCGGCCCGAATTATTTATGGAAGGTCTGATGATGATTTTTTTTTTTTTTTCACCATCTCTTTCTCTCTCTGCCGGGGCCGGCCAAGAGTGCTTTATGGACGGTTTAAAACATGACTATGGATGCAAATGCTCATTTTCCTCCGTGCACCTGGTGATTGAAAACGTGCATCTGGTAACCCAAAAATTATAAAAGGGTTTTAAATACTTTTACCCGTCATTCTATTGATATAGCCCGCTAGGGGAGTGCCCCACTACGGCCCTCTCTCTGTCAGGGCCGTCCTTGGGTGCTTTTTACACACTTTAAGAAATCACGATGGATGCAGATTGCTATTAATCCTCCGTGCAACTGGTGATTGAAAACGTGCATCTGGTAACCCAAAATTTCAAATATGGTTCAAAATGAATTTAAAGGCACCCCTCTCATTGTTGCCCGCTATGGGAGCACCCCACTAAGGCCCTGTCTCGGTCGGGCCCGTCCTGAGTGCTTTATAGACACTTTAAGAAATCGCGATGGATGCAGATTGCTATTAATCCTCCGTGCAACTGGTGATTGAAAATGTGCAACTGGTGATTGAAAACGTGCACCTGGTCACCCAAAACACGGTTCTCTATGCGGTTAGCGGTGTTCCATCTATTCATGTCCGCTTATGGCGCACCCTACTACGGACCTTTAGCAATGGGGGCCGGCCCGAATTATTTATGGAAGGTCTGATGATGATTTTTTTTTTTTTTCACCATCTCTTTCTCTCTCTGCCGGGGCCGGCCAAGAGTGCTTTATGGACGGTTTAAAACATGACTATGGATGCAAATGCTCATTTTCCTCCGTGCACCTGGTGATTGAAAACGTGCATCTGGTAACCCAAAAATTATAAAAGGGTTTTAAATACTTTTACCCGTCATTCTATTGATATAGCCCGCTAGGGGAGTGCCCCACTACGGCCCTCTCTCTGTCAGGGCCGTCCTTGGGTGCTTTTTACACACTTTAAGAAATCACGATGGATGCAGATTGCTATTAATCCTCCGTGCAACTGGTGATTGAAAACGTGCATCTGGTAACCCAAAATTTCAAATATGGTTCAAAATGAATTTAAAGGCACCCCTCTCATTGTTGCCCGCTATGGGAGCACCCCACTAAGGCCCTGTCTCGGTCGGGCCCGTCCTGAGTGCTTTATAGACACTTTAAGAAATCGCGATGGATGCAGATTGCTATTAATCCTCCGTGCAACTGGTGATTGAAAATGTGCAACTGGTGATTGAAAACGTGCACCTGGTCACCCAAAACACGGTTCTCTATGCGGTTAGCGGTGTTCCATCTATTCATGTCCGCTTATGGCGCACCCTACTACGGACCTTTAGCAATGGGGGCCGGCCCGAATTATTTATGGAAGGTCTGATGATGATTTTTTTTTTTTTTTCACCATCTCTTTCTCTCTCTGCCGGGGCCGGCCAAGAGTGCTTTATGGACGGTTTAAAACATGACTATGGATGCAAATGCTCATTTTCCTCCGTGCACCTGGTGATTGAAAACGTGCATCTGGTAACCCAAAAATTATAAAAGGGTTTTAAATACTTTTACCCGTCATTCTATTGATATAGCCCGCTAGGGGAGTGCCCCACTACGGCCCTCTCTCTGTCAGGGCCGTCCTTGGGTGCTTTTTACACACTTTAAGAAATCACGATGGATGCAGATTGCTATTAATCCTCCGTGCAACTGGTGATTGAAAACGTGCATCTGGTAACCCAAAATTTCAAATATGGTTCAAAATGAATTTAAAGGCACCCCTCTCATTGTTGCCCGCTATGGGAGCACCCCACTAAGGCCCTGTCTCGGTCGGGCCCGTCCTGAGTGCTTTATAGACACTTTAAGAAATCGCGATGGATGCAGATTGCTATTAATCCTCCGTGCAACTGGTGATTGAAAATGTGCAACTGGTGATTGAAAACGTGCACCTGGTCACCCAAAACACGGTTCTCTATGCGGTTAGCGGTGTTCCATCTATTCATGTCCGCTTATGGCGCACCCTACTACGGACCTTTAGCAATGGGGGCCGGCCCGAATTATTTATGGAAGGTCTGATGATGATTTTTTTTTTTTTTTCACCATCTCTTTCTCTCTCTGCCGGGGCCGGCCAAGAGTGCTTTATGGACGGTTTAAAACATGACTATGGATGCAAATGCTCATTTTCCTCCGTGCACCTGGTGATTGAAAACGTGCATCTGGTAACCCAAAAATTATAAAAGGGTTTTAAATACTTTTACCCGTCATTCTATTGATATAGCCCGCTAGGGGAGTGCCCCACTACGGCCCTCTCTCTGTCAGGGCCGTCCTTGGGTGCTTTTTACACACTTTAAGAAATCACGATGGATGCAGATTGCTATTAATCCTCCGTGCAACTGGTGATTGAAAACGTGCATCTGGTAACCCAAAAATTATAAAACGGTTTTAAATACTTTTACCGGTCATTCTATTGATATAGCCCGCTATGGGAGCACCCCACTAAGGCCCTGTCTCGGTCGGGGCCGTCCTTCAGTGCTTTATATACAGTTTCATATATTACGATGGATGCAGATTGTGATTGTTTTCCAAAAGACCCGTGTGCATCTGGTAACCCAAAAATTATAAAACTGTTTTAAATCATTTTACCGGTCATTCTATTGATATAGCCCGCTAGGGGAGTACCCTACTACGGCCCTCTCTCGGTCAGGCCCGTCCTTAGGTGCTTTATATACAGTTTAAGATATTACGATGGATGCAGATTGTGATTGTTTTCCAAAAGACCCGTGTGCATCTGGTAACCCAAAAATTAAAATATGGTTCAAAACCCGGGTAACACCACTCTATTTACGGACATGACAGTAGAGCTTACCCCCTGGAGCTATTGACCTCCAGGCTTGTAGGCCCTTACTCACCACCCGGGTATCACCCCTCTATTTCGGGGATGATACCAGCAGGGGACCCCCCCCACCTCCACAACCTCGCATACCAGGTGAACCAGGGCACCCACACTTAAGCACCCCTCCTCGGACATTAAAGCAGATAACCGCGCTGTTATGAACCGCGTGCACCTGGTCACCCAAATGGAACTTGTGCACCTGGTCACCCAAAAGGACCGGCGTGCACCTGGTCACCCAAAGGCCGGCGTGCACCTGGTCACCCAAAAGGACCATGTGCACCTGGTCACCCAAAGGCCGGCGTGCACCTGGTCACCCAAAAGGACCGTGTGCACCTGGTCACCCAAAGGCCGGCGTGCACCTGGTCACCCAAAGGACCATGTGCACCTGGTCACCCAAAAGGACCATGTGCACCTGGTCACCCAAAGGCCGGCGTGCACCTGGTCACCCAAAAGGACCATGTGCACCTGGTCACCCAAAGGCCGGCGTGCACCTGGTCACCCAAAGGACCATGTGCACCTGGTCACCCAAAAGGACCATGTGCACCTGGTCACC
>NW_023494016.1:40000-50000 GCF_013265735.2 Oncorhynchus mykiss | reverse complement strand
AGGTCTACCTGTGTCGATTCTAAGCTTCCTGGACCAACCGGAAGTGGTTAAAATGCCCCTAAAAGTGTTTACCCATACACTGCATGCAGTTTGATAGACATAGTGCATTCAACCCTGTGTAGATCAGTCAATTCTTAACGTAAGGACTTAAAACTCAGGATTCTGTAACAGCATACCCCAATGAGGATATGTGGTGACTTATAGCTTCCTGTGCCAACCGGAAGTGCCATAATTGGTGTCTCAGGGGCTGTTTCGAAGGGTTAAAAAATTCAGATCTGTCCAAAACTTCATATATGTGATTAGGCAACCCCCATGAACCTGTAAATCAGTCATTTTTCCCAAAAAAAATCAAAGGAAAAAAAAATTGCACTAAAACACAACTTGGATGGAGGGACGTATTGGGGTGCGTAGAGACAGACAGTGGCCGCAATAGTTAGCTTTGTTCTAGCTAAAAAAGAACGGTCGGACCTAGAGTTCCGAAACTTTAGAAACCTGTTCTAGACCTCCGGGCCATGGTGCGTGGCGAGTTACGTGGCTCTAGACGGTTCTCGGACCGAGAAACAGCCTCGTACATTCGCAATAACTTCAATTCATTTTTGCATCACGAAAATGACGACGTTTAGAAAAGTCTCAGAGACGCAAGGCTAGGTGCGTTGAAACCGGCTCGGCCCATAGAGACGGACCCCAAAGTTTCTGTCCGATAGCTCGTTCAAGGACCCCGTAGCAAGGCATGGAAATAAGTGGATTTTCAGCACCAATTAGGGTTTTTCTCGGACACCAAATGACCTATCGAGCCGAAACTCGGGATTCGGGGTCGCCTCACATAGGACTTCACATAATGTCCGAACTGGACCCGCAGCTAGAACGTAACTATGTGTTTTACCTTTTTATTATGTTTTAAACTAGAGGCGCTGTGAATTATGGGACTGCTCTGACATATATGATAGTTGGCATCTAAATGAGTAGGAAACAGTGGGTTTGGTGTCATAATGACATCTAATTGACTGATGGACACTGACTTGCTAGTTGACTTTTGTACATTTGCAATATGTTTAAACAGAGAGGGACCATCACCAAAATGGCATTCTGAAATCAACACAAAAAATGGCATCACCATAGTCTCCAGACTGTGCTGAGTTCAACGAGCTATCCCGCTTGACCGTAGCTCGCTCGGTATAGGCGCAGCAACCATTAGAATATTAGGCCCAAAATGAAGCCTGCCCCACAATGTCATTTGCTTTTGAGTGACAGTGAGAGAACCGTTAGGGTGAGAAGAAAAATTCCACCATAGGAATGTTCCTAAGGTCCTCCCGATCTGAACAAGCCTAACCTTGACCGTGTGGCATTAACCCTTCACAGTAAAACAGTGTTTTTTGATCTCACAGATTACAGTGTCATCTCTCCCCATAGGAATACATAGCCTGCACCACAAAATTCAACCTGAGGCCTATGTGGGTTATGAATGCCGTATGAACCTGTCTTCGGTACCAGTCCATCAGGCCACTATGAGGTCTACCTGTGTCGATTCTAAGCTTCCTGGACCAACCGGAAGTGGTTAAAATGCCCCTAAAAGTGTTTACCCATACACTGCATGCAGTTTGATAGACATAGTGCATTCAACCCTGTGTAGATCAGTCAATTCTTAACGTAAAGACTTAAAACTCGGGATTCTGTAAGTGGCCATGTCAATCAAGACATGTGGTGATTTATAGCTTCCTGTGCCAACCGGAAGTGCCATAATTGGTGTCTCAGGGGCTGTTTCGAAGGGTTAAAAAGTCAGATCTGTCCAAAACTTCATATATGTGATTAGGCAACCCCCATGAACTGTAAATCAGTCATTTTTCCCCAAAAAAATCAAAGGAAAAAAAAATTGCACTAAAACACAACTTGGATGGAGGGACGTATTGGGGTGCGTAGAGACAGACAGTGGCCGCAATAGTTAGCTTTGTTGGAGCTAAAAAGAACGGTCGGACCTAGAGTTCCGAAACTTTAGAAACCTGTTCTAGACCTCCGGGCCATGGTGCGTGGCGAGTTACGTGGCTCTAGACGGTTCTCGGACCGAGAAACAGCCTCGTACATTTGGAATAACTTCAATTCATTTTTGCATCACGAAATGACGACGTTTAGAAAAGTCTCAGAGACGCAAGGCTAGGTGCGTTGAAACCGGCTCGGCCCATAGAGACGGACCCCAAAGTTTCTGTCCGATAGCTCGTTCAAGGACCCGTAGCAAGGCATGGAAATAAGTGGATTTTCAGCACCAATTAGGGTTTTTCTCGGACACCAAATGACCTATCGAGCCGAAACTCGGGATTCGGGGTCGCCTCACATAGGACTTCACATAATGTCCGAACTGGACCGCAGCTAGAACGTAACTATGTGTTTTACCTTTTTATTATGTTTTCAACTAGAGGCGCTGTGAATTATGGGCCTGCTCTGACATATGTGATAGTTGGCTACTAAATGAGTAGGAAAAGTGGGTTGGTGTCAATTGATATCCATTTGGTGTCATAATGACATCTAATTGACTGATGGACACTGACTTGCTAGTTGACTTTTGTACATTTGCAATATGTTTAAACGGAGAGGGACCATCACCAAAATGGCATTCTGAAATCAACACAAAAAATGGCATCACCATAGTCTCCAGACTGTTCTGAGTTCAACGAGCTATCCCGCTTGACCGTAGCTCGCTCGGTCTAGGCGCAGCAACCATTAGAATAGAAGGCCCAAAATGAAGCCTGCACCACAATGTCATTTGCTTTTGAGTGACAGTGAGAGAACCGTTAGGGTGAGAAGAAAAATTCCACCACTTGAATGTTCCTAAGGTCCTCCCGATCTCAACAAGCCTAACCTTGACCGTGTGGCATTAACCCTTCACAGTAAAACAGTGTTTTTTGATCTCACAGATTACAGTGTCATCTCTCCCATAGGAATACATTGCCTGCACCCCTAATTTCAACCCGAGGCCTATGTGGGTTATGAATGCCGTATGAACCTGTCTTCGGTACCAGTCCATCAGGCCACTATGAGGTCTACCTGTGTTGATTCTAAGCTTCCTAGACCAACCGGAAGTGGTTAAAATGCCCCTAAAAGTGTTTACCCATACAATGCATGCAGTTTGATAGACATAGTGCATTTCAACCCTGTGTAGATCAGTCAATTCTTAACGTAAGGACTTAAACTCAGGATTCTGTAACAGCATACCCCCAATGAGGATATGTGTTGATTTATAACTTCCTGTGCCAACCGGAAGTGCCATAATTGGTGTCTCAGGGGCTGTTTCGAAGGTTTAAAAAGTCTGATCTTTCCAAACTTCATATGTGTGATTAGGCAACCCCCATGAACTGTAAATCAGTCATTTTTTCCCAAAAAAATCAAAGGAAAAAAAAATTGCACTAAAACACAACTAGGATGGAGGGACGTATTGGGGTGCGTAGAGACAGACAGTGGCTCCAATAGTTAGCTTTGTTGGAGCTAAAAAAGAACGGTCGGACCTAGAGTTCCGAAACTTTAGAAACCTGTTCTAGACCTCCCGTAGATGGTGCGTGGTGAGTTACGTGGCTCTAGAAGGTTCTCGGACCGAGAAACAGCCTCGTACATTTGAAATAACTTCAATTCATTTTTGCATCACGAAAATGACGACATTTAGAAATGTCCCAGAGTCGCAAGACTAGGTGCATTGCGAACGTCTCGGCCCATATAGACAGACCCCAACGTTTCTGTCCGATATCTCATTCAAGGACCCCGTAGCAAGTCATGGAAAATAGTGGATTTCAGCACCAATTAGGGTTTTTCTCGGACACCAAATGACCTATCGAGCCGAAACTTGGGATTCGGGGTCGCCTCAGCTAGGCCAACACATAACATAAGAAATGGACCCGCAGCTAGAACGTAACTACGTGTTTTATGTTTTTTTTATGGTTTGTACCGAAGGCGTTGTGAATTTTGGGCCAGCTCTGAAGTATGTAATAGTTGGCTACTAAACGAGTTGGAAAAAGTGGGTTTGGTGTCAGTTTGTATCAGTTTGGTGGTCAGAATGATATCTAATTGACTGATGGACTCTTGTCCACTTGACTCTTGTACATTTGCAATATGATTCTATAGTGAAAAAACATCACCAAAAGCGACATTCTGAAATCAACCCAAACGAGCGATTGAGATGACCAGAATCACTGCAAAGCCATCCCGAGTTCATCGGGCCAGTCAATTTCACATTCCTGCAGGATTTTTATAGCATGACAAATTCGTGATGGTACCTGCCCATTAAAACATATTGCAAATGCACAGTGACTTTGAAAAAGTAAGAAACAAAAAAAATACATCTAAATTTTTTGAGCATGACAAATTCGTGATGGTACCTGCCCATTGAAACATATTCCAAATGCACAGTGACTTTGAAAAAGTAAGGAAACAAAAAAAATACATCTAAAAAATTTTGAGCATGACAAATTCGTGATGGTACCTGCCCATTGAAACATATTGCAAATGCACAGTGACTTTGAAAAAGTAAGGAAACATAAACAAATTCGATAAACAAATTCGTGATGGTACCCTGCCCATTGAAACATATTGCAAATGCACAGTGACTTTGAAAAGTAAGGAAACATAAACAAATTCGATAAACAAATTCGTGATGGTACCTGCCCATTGAAACATATTGCAAATGCACAGTGACTTTGAAAAAGTAAGGAAACATAAACAAATTCGATAAACAAATTCGTGATGGTACCTGCCATTAAAACATATTCCAAATGCACAGTGACTTTGAAAAAGTAAGGAAACAAAAAAAAATACATCTAAAAATTTTTGAGCATGACAAATTCGTGATGGTACCTGCCCATTGAAACATATTGCAAATGCACAGTGACTTTGAAAAAGTAAGGAAACATAAACAAATTCGATAAACAAATTCGTGATGGTACCTGCCCATTAAAACATATTCCAAATGCACAGTGACTTTGAAAAAGTAAGAAACAAAAAAAATACATCTAAAATTTTTGAGCATGACAAATTCGTGATGGTACCTGCCCATTGAAACATATTGCAAATGCACAGTGACTTTGAAAAAGTAAGGAAACATAAACAAATTCGATAAACAAATTCGTGATGGTACCTGCCCATTAAAACATATTCCAAATGCACAGTGACTTTGAAAAAGTAAGAAACAAAAAAAATACATCTAAAATTTTGAGCATGACAAATTCGTGATGGTACCTGCCCATTGAAACATATTGCAAATGCACAGTGACTTTGAAAAAGTAAGGAAACATAAACAAATTCGATAAACAAATTCGTGATGGTACCTGCCCATTGAAACATATTGCAAATGCACAGTGACTTTGAAAAAGTAAGGAAACATAAACAAATTCGATAAACAAATTCGTGATGGTACCTGCCCATTAAAACATATTCCAAATGCACAGTGACTTTGAAAAAGTAAGGAAACAAAAAAAAATACATCTAAAAATTTTGAGCATGACAAATTCGTGATGGTACCTGCCCATTGAAACATATTGCAAATGCACAGTGACTTTGAAAAAGTAAGGAAACATAAACAAATTCGATAAACAAATTCGTGATGGTACCTGCCCATTAAAACATATTCCAAATGCACAGTGACTTTGAAAAAGTAAGAAACAAAAAAAATACATCTAAAATTTTTTGAGCATGACAAATTCGTGATGGTACCTGCCCATTGAAACATATTGCAAATGCACAGTGACTTTGAAAAAGTAAGGAAACATAAACAAATTCGATAAACAAATTCGTGATGGTACCTGCCCATTAAAACATATTCCAAATGCACAGTGACTTTGAAAAAAGTAAGAAACAAAAAAAATACATCTAAAAATGTTGAGCATGACAAATTCGTGATGGTACCTGCCCATTGAAACATATTGCAAATGCACAGTGACTTTGAAAAAGTAAGGAAACATAAACAAATTCGATAAACAAATTCGTGATGGTACCTGCCCATTGAAACATATTGCAAATGCACAGTGACTTTGAAAAAGTAAGGAAACATAACAAATTCGATAAACAAATTCGTGATGGTACCTGCCCATTAAAACATATTCCAAATGCACAGTGACTTTGAAAAAGTAAGGAAACAAAAAAATACATCTAAAATTTGAGCATGACAAATTCGTGATGGTACCTGCCCATTGAAACATATTGCAAATGCACAGTGACTTTGAAAAAGTAAGGAAACATAAACAAATTCGATAAACAAATTCGTGATGGTACCTGCCCATTAAAACATATTCCAAATGCACAGTGACTTTGAAAAAGTAAGAAACAAAAAAAATACATCTAAAATTTTTTGAGCATGACAAATTCGTGATGGTACCTGCCCATTGAAACATATTGCAAATGCACAGTGACTTTGAAAAAGTAAGGAAACATAAACAAATTCGATAAACAAATTCGTGATGGTACCTGCCCATTAAAACATATTCCAAATGCACAGTGACTTTGAAAAAGTAAGAAACAAAAAAAAATACATCTAAAAAATGTTGAGCATGACAAATTCGTGATGGTACCTGCCCATTGAAACATATTGCAAATGCACAGTGACTTTGGAAAAAGTAAGGAAACATAAACAAATTCGATAAACAAATTCGTGATGGTACCTGCCCATTAAAACATATTCCAAATGCACAGTGACTTTGAAAAAGTAAGGAAACAAAAAAAAATACATCTAAAAATTTTTGAGCATGACAAATTCGTGATGGTACCTGCCCATTGAAACATATTGCAAATGCACAGTGACTTTGAAAAAGTAAGGAAACATAAACAAATTCGATAAACAAATTCGTGATGGTACCTGCCCATTAAAACATATTCCAAATGCACAGTGACTTTGAAAAAGTAAGAAACAAAAAAAATACATCTAAAATTTTTTGAGCATGACAAATTCGTGATGGTACCTGCCCATTGAAACATATTGCAAATGCACAGTGACTTTGAAAAAGTAAGGAAACATAAACAAATTCGATAAACAAATTCGTGATGGTACCTGCCCATTAAAACATATTCCAAATGCACAGTGACTTTGAAAAAGTAAGAAACAAAAAAAAAATACATCTAAAAATTTTTGAGCATGACAAATTCGTGATGGTACCTGCCCATTGAAACATATTGCAAATGCACAGTGACTTTGAAAAAGTAAGGAAACATAAACAAATTCGATAAACAAATTCGTGATGGTACCTGCCCATTGAAACATATTGCAAATGCACAGTGACTTTGAAAAAGTAAGGAAACATAAACAATTCGATAAACAAATTCGTGATGGTACCTGCCCATTAAAACATATTCCAAATGCACAGTGACTTTGAAAAAGTAAGGAAACAAAAAAAAATACATCTAAAAATTTTGAGCATGACAAATTCGTGATGGTACCTGCCCATTGAAACATATTGCAAATGCACAGTGACTTTGAAAAAGTAAGGAAACATAAACAAATTCGATAACAAATTCGTGATGGTACCTGCCCATTAAAACATATTCCAAATGCACAGTGACTTTGAAAAAGTAAGAAACAAAAAAAAATACATCTAAAATTTTTTGAGCATGACAAATTCGTGATGGTACCTGCCCATTGAAACATATTGCAAATGCACAGTGACTTTGAAAAAGTAAGGAAACATAAACAAATTCGATAAACAAATTCGTGATGGTACCTGCCCATTGAAACATATTGCAAATGCACAGTGACTTTGAAAAAGTAAGGAAACATAAACAAATTCGATAAACAAATTCGTGATGGTACCTGCCCATTAAAACATATTCCAAATGCACAGTGACTTTGAAAAAGTAAGGAAACAAAAAAAATACATCTAAAAATTTTGAGCATGACAAATTCGTGATGGTACCTGCCCATTGAAACATATTGCAAATGCACAGTGACTTTGAAAAAGTAAGGAAACATAAACAAATTCGATAAACAAATTCGTGATGGTACCTGCCCATTAAAACATATTCCAAATGCACAGTGACTTTGAAAAAGTAAGAAACAAAAAAAAATACATCTAAAAATTTTTTGAGCATGACAAATTCGTGATGGTACCTGCCCATTGAAACATATTGCAAATGCACAGTGACTTTGAAAAAGTAAGGAAACATAAACAAATTCGATAAACAAATTCGTGATGGTACCTGCCCATTAAAACCATATTCCAAATGCACAGTGACTTTGAAAAAGTAAGAAACAAAAAAAAATACATCTAAAATTTTTTGAGCATGACAAATTCGTGATGGTACCTGCCCATTGAAACATATTGCAAATGCACAGTGACTTTGAAAAAGTAAGGAAACATAAACAAATTCGATAAACAAATTCGTGATGGTACCTGCCCATTAAAACATATTCCAAATGCACAGTGACTTTGAAAAAGTAAGGAAACAAAAAAAATACATCTAAAAATTTTGAGCATGACAAATTCGTGATGGTACCTGCCCATTGAAACATATTGCAAATGCACAGTGACTTTTGAAAAAGTAAGGAAACATAAACAAATTCGATAAACAAATTCGTGATGGTACCTGCCCATTAAAACATATTCCAAATGCACAGTGACTTTGAAAAAGTAAGAAACAAAAAAAAATACATCTAAAATTTTTTGAGCATGACAAATTCGTGATGGTACCTGCCCATTGAAACATATTGCAAATGCACAGTGACTTTGAAAAAGTAAGGAAACATAAACAAATTCGATAAACAAATTCGTGATGGTACCTGCCCATTAAAACATATTCCAAATGCACAGTGACTTTGAAAAAGTAAGAAACAAAAAAAAATACATCTAAAATTTTTGAGCATGACAAATTCGTGATGGTACCTGCCCATTGAAACATATTGCAAATGCACAGTGACTTTGAAAAAGTAAGGAAACATAAACAAATTCGATAAAACAAATTCGTGATGGTACCTGCCCATTTAAAACATATTGCAAATGCACAGAGACTTTGAAAAAGTAAGGAAACATAAACAAAAAAACATCCCAAAAAATGTTGGGTAACCAGCTGCATATTTTTAGATCACAAGCTTGAATTCTGAGCATGACAAATTCGTTGATGGTACCTGCCCATTAAAACATATTGCAAATGCACAGTGACTTTGAAAAAGTAAGGAAACATAAACAAAAAAACATCCAAAATTTTTTTTTGGGTTACCAGTGCATATTTTAAGATCACCAGGTGCACATTTCAGGTCACCAGGTGCACATTTCAGATCACCGAGGTGCACGGAGGAAAATATTACTTTTGACTTTGACTTTTGACTTCCTATGACATCATATTGCAAATGGGAAAACATATGCCTTATGCACAAAGTAAACAAAAAGAAATTGTAATACAAGTTGACCAAGGGATAGTTTGAGCAAAGTAAAGTTTGAATTTGAGCATGACAAATTCGTGATGGTACCTGCCCATTAAAACATATTGCAAATGTACAGTGACTTTGAAAAAGTAAGGAAACATAAACAAAAAACATCCCAAAATTTTTTTTTTTATGGTTACCAGTTGCATATTTTAGATCACCAGGTGCACATTTCAGGTCACCAGGTGCACATTTCAGATCACCAGGTCACGGAGGAAAATGTTTACTTTTGACTTTGACTTTTGACTTCCTATGACATCATATTGCAAGGAGAAAACATATGCCTTATGCACAAGTAAAACAAAAAGAAATATGTAACTACAAGTTGACCAAGGTATTAGTTTTGAGCAAAGTAAAGTTTGAATTTGGAGCATGACAAATCGTGATGGTATCTGCCCATTCAAACATATTGCAAATGCACAGTGACTTTGAAAAAGTAAGGAAACATAAACAAAAAAAATCAAAAATTTTGTTGCACATTTTAGATCATCAGTTGCACGGAGGAAAATATTTACTTTTGACTTAGACTTTTGACTTCCTATGACATCATATTGCAAATGGAGAAAAACATATGCCTTATGCACAAGTAAAAAAAATATGATAATAAAGCATGACTAA
>NW_023494016.1:25000-32500 GCF_013265735.2 Oncorhynchus mykiss | reverse complement strand
TCGAAAAAATGACAG
The DNA here is from genome assembly GCF_013265735.2 of Oncorhynchus mykiss. Taxonomy (NCBI): domain Eukaryota; kingdom Metazoa; phylum Chordata; class Actinopteri; order Salmoniformes; family Salmonidae; genus Oncorhynchus; species Oncorhynchus mykiss. Next base: position 32,485 of record NW_023494016.1, on the reverse strand, counting down.
AGTCCCACTTTTCACAGCGTGCACCTGGTGATTGAAAACGTGCATCTGGTAACCCAAAAATGCGGTTCTCAATGCGCTTGCCGGTGTTACAGATATACATGTCCGATAATGATGCACCCTACTACGGACCTTTTTCAATGGGGGTCGGCCTGAATTATTTATGGAAGGTATGATTACTTTTTTTTTTCTCCGTGCAACTGGTGATTGAAAAACGTGCACCTGGTCACCCAAAACACGGTTCTCTATGCGGTTAGCGGTGTTCCCGAGATTCATGTCCGATAATGATGCACCCTACTACGGACCTTTTCAATGGGGGCCGGTCCGAATTATTTATGGAAGGTATGATTTTTTTTTCTCTCTCCGTGCAACTGGTGATTGAAAACGTGCATCTCTGGTAACCCAAAACACGGTTCTCTATGCGGTTAGCGGTGTTCCCGAGATTCATGTCCGATAATGATGCACCCTACTACGGACCTTTTCAATGGGGGCCGGTCCGAATTATTTATGGAAGGTATGATTTTTTTTTTTTTTTTCAACACTTTTCCCCTCTTTTTCTCTCTCTGCCGGGGCCGGCCCTGGGTGCTTTATGGACGGTTTAAAACATGACTATGGATGCAAATGCTCATTTTCCTCCGTGCACCTGGTGATTGAAAACGTGCATCTGGTAACCCAAAAATTATAAAAGGGTTTTAAATACTTTTACCCGTCATTCTATTGATATATAGCCCGCTAGGGGAGTGCCCCACTACGGCCCTCTCTCTGTCAGGGCCGTCCTTGGGTGCTTTTTTACACACTTTAAGAAATCACGATGGATGCAGATTGCTATTAATCCTCCGTGCAACTGGTGATTGAAACGTGCATCTGGTAACCCAAAATTTCAAATATGGTTCAAAATGAATTTAAAGGCACCCCTCTCATTGTTGCCCGCTATGGGAGCACCCCACTAAGGCCCTGTCTCGGTCGGGCCCGTCCTGAGTGCTTTATAGACACTTTAAGAAATCGCGATGGATGCAGATTGCTATTAATCCTCCGTGCAACTGGTGATTGAAAATGTGCAACTGGTGATTGAAAACGTGCACCTGGTCACCCAAAACACGGTTCTCTATGCGGTTAGCGGTGTTCCATCTATTCATGTCCGCTTATGGCGCACCCTACTACGGACCTTTAGCAATGGGGGGCCGGCCCGAATTATTTATGGAAGGTCTGATGATGATTTTTTTTTTTTTTTCACCATCTCTTTTCTCTCTCTGCCGGGGCCGGCCAAGAGTGCTTTATGGACGGTTTAAAACATGACTATGGATGCAAATGCTCATTTTCCTCCGTGCACCTGGTTGATTGAAAACGTGCATCTGGTAACCCAAAAATTATAAAAGGGTTTTAAATACTTTTACCCGTCATTCTATTGATATAGCCCGCTAGGGGAGTGCCCCACTACGGCCCTCTCTCTGTCAGGGCCGTCCTTGGGTGCTTTTTACACACTTTAAGAAATCACGATGGATGCAGATTGCTATTAATCCTCCGTGCCAACTGGTGATTGAAAACGTGCATCTGGTAACCCAAATTTCAAATATGGTTCAAAATGAATTTAAAGGCACCCCTCTCATTGTTGCCCGTATGGGAGCACCCCACTAAGCCCTGTCTCGGTCGGGCCCGTCCTGAGTGCTTTATAGACACTTTAAGAAATCGCGATGGATGCAGATTGCTATTAATCCTCCGTGCAACTGTGTGATTGAAAATGTGCAACTGGTGATTGAAAACGTGCACCTGGTCACCCAAAACACGGTTCTCTATGCGGTTAGCGGTGTTCCATCTATTCATGTCCGCTTATGGCGCACCCCTACTACGGACCTTTAGCAATGGGGGCCGGCCCGAATTATTTATGGAAGGTCTGATGATGATTTTTTTTTTTTTTTTCACCATCTCTTTCTCTCTCTGCCGGGGCCGGCCAAGAGTGCTTTATGGACGGTTTAAAAACATGACTATGGATGCAAATGCTCATTTTCCCTCCGTGCACCTGGTGATTGAAAACGTGCATCTGGTAACCCAAAAATTATAAAAGGGTTTTAAATACTTTTACCCGTCATTCTATTGATATAGCCCGCTAGGGGAGTGCCCCACTACGGCCCTCTCTCTGTCAGGGCCGTCCCTTGGGTGCTTTTACACACTTTAAGAAATCACGATGGATGCAGATTGCTATTAATCCTCCGTGCAACTGGTGATTGAAAAACGTGCATCTGGTAACCCAAAATTTCAAATATGGTTCAAAATGAATTTAAAGGCACCCCTCTCATTGTTGCCCGCTATGGGAGCACCCCACTAAGGCCCTGTCTCGGTCGGGCCCGTCCCTGAGTGCTTTATAGACACTTTAAGAAATCGCGATGGATGCAGATTGCTATTAATCCTCCGTGCAACTGGTGATTGAAAATGTGCAACTGGTGATTGAAAACGTGCACCTGGTCACCCAAAACACGGTTCTCTATGCGGTTAGCGGTGTTCCATCTATTCATGTCCGCTTATGGCGCACCCTACTACGGACCTTTAGCAATGGGGGCCGGCCCGAATTATTTATGGAAGGTCTTGATGATGATTTTTTTTTTTTTTTCACCATCTCTTTCTCTCTCTGCCGGGGCCGGCCAAGAGTGCTTTATGGACGGTTTAAAACATGACTATGGATGCAAATGCTCATTTTCCTCCGTGCACCTGGTGATTGAAAACGTGCATCTGGTAACCCAAAAATTATAAAAGGGTTTTAAATACTTTTACCCGTCATTCTATTGATATAGCCCGCTAGGGGAGTGCCCCACTACGGCCCTCTCTCTGTCAGGGCCGTCCTTGGGTGCTTTTTACACACTTTAAGAAATCACGATGATGCAGATTGCTATTAATCCTCCGTGCAACTGGTGATTGAAACGTGCATCTGGTAACCCAAAATTTCAAATATGGTTCAAAATGAATTTAAAGGCACCCCTCTCATTGTTGCCCGCTATGGGAGCACCCCACTAAGGCCCTGTCTCGGTCGGGCCCGTCCTGAGTGCTTTATAGACACTTTAAGAAATCGCGATGGATGCAGATTGCTATTAATCCTCCGTGCAACTGGTGATTGAAAATGTGCAACTGGTGATTGAAAACGTGCACCTGGTCACCCAAAACACGGTTCTCTATGCGGTTAGCGGTGTTCCATCTATTCATGTCCGCTTATGGCGCACCCTACTACGGACCTTTAGCAATGGGGGCCGGCCCGAATTATTTATGGAAGGTCTGATGATGATTTTTTTTTTTTTTTTCACCATCTCTTTCTCTCTCTGCCGGGGGCCGGCCAAGAGTGCTTTATGGACGGTTTAAAACATGACTATGGATGCAAATGCTCATTTTCCTCCGTGCACCTGGTGATTGAAAACGTGCATCTGGTAACCCAAAAATTATAAAAGGGTTTTAAATACTTTTACCCGTCATTCTATTGATATAGCCCGCTAGGGGAGTGCCCCACTACGGCCCTCTCTCTGTCAGGGCCGTCCTTGGGTGCTTTTTACACACTTTAAGAAATCACGATGGATGCAGATTGCTATTAATCCTCCGTGCAACTGGTGATTGAAAACGTGCATCTGGTAACCCAAAATTTCAAATATGGTTCAAAATGAATTTAAAGGCACCCCTCTCATTGTTGCCCGCTATGGGAGCACCCCACTAAGGCCCTGTCTCGGTCGGGCCCGTCCTGAGTGCTTTATAGACACTTTAAGAAATCGCGATGGATGCAGATTGCTATTAATCCTCCGTGCAACTGGTGATTGAAAATGTGCAAACTGGTGATTGAAAACGTGCACCTGGTCACCCAAAACACGGTTCTCTATGCGGTTAGCGGTGTTCCATCTATTCATGTCCGCTTATGGCGCACCCTACTACGGACCTTTAGCAATGGGGGCCGGCCCGAATTATTTATGGAAGGTCTGATGATGATTTTTTTTTTTTTTCACCATCTCTTTCTCTCTCTGCCGGGGCCGGCCAAGAGTGCTTTTATGGACGGTTTAAAACATGACTATGGATGCAAATGCTCATTTTCCTCCGTGCACCTGGTGATTGAAAACGTGCATCTGGTAACCCAAAAATTATAAAAGGGTTTTAAATACTTTTACCCGTCATTCTATTGATATAGCCCGCTAGGGGAGTGCCCCACTACGGCCCTCTCTCTGTCAGGGCCGTCCTTGGGTGCTTTTACACACTTTAAGAAATCACGATGGATGCAGATTGCTATTAATCCTCCGTGCAAACTGGTGATTGAAAACGTGCATCTGGTAACCCAAAATTTCAAATATGGTTCAAAATGAATTTAAAGGCACCCCTCTCATTGTTTGCCCGCTATGGGAGCACCCCACTAAGGCCCTGTCTCGGTCGGGCCCGTCCTGAGTGCTTTATAGACACTTTAAGAAATCGCGATGGATGCAGATTGCTATTAATCCTCCGTGCAACTGGTGATTGAAAATGTGCAACTGGTGATTGAAAACGTGCACCTGGTCACCCAAACACGGTTCTCTATGCGGTTAGCGGTGTTCCATCTATTCATGTCCGCTTATGGCGCACCCTACTACGGACCTTTAGCAATGGGGGCCGGCCCGAATTATTTATGGAAGGTCTGATGATGATTTTTTTTTTTTTTTCACCATCTCTTTCTCTCTCTGCCGGGGCCGGCCAAGAGTGCTTTATGGACGGTTTTAAAACATGACTATGGATGCAAATGCTCATTTTCCTCCGTGCACCTGGTGATTGAAAACGTGCATCTGGTAACCCAAAAATTATAAAGGGTTTTAAATACTTTTACCCGTCATTCTATTGATATAGCCCGCTAGGGGAGTGCCCCACTACGGCCCTCTCTCTGTCAGGGCCGTCCTTGGGTGCTTTTTACACACTTTAAGAAATCACGATGGATGCAGATTGCTATTAATCCTCCGTGCAACTGGTGATTGAAAACGTGCATCTGGTAACCCAAAATTTCAAATATGGTTCAAAATGAATTAAAGGCACCCCCTCTCATTGTTGCCCGCTATGGGAGCACCCCACTAAGGCCCTGTCTCGGTCGGGCCCGTCCTGAGTGCTTTATAGACACTTTAAGAAATCGCGATGGATGCAGATTGCTATTAATCCTCCGTGCAACTGGTGATTGAAAATGTGCAACTGGTGATTGAAAACGTGCACCTGGTCACCCAAAACACGGTTCTCTATGCGGTTAGCGGTGTTCCATCTATTCATGTCCGCTTATGGCGCACCCTACTACGGACCTTTAGCAATGGGGGCCGGCCCGAATTATTTATGGAAGGTCTGATGATGATTTTTTTTTTTTTTTTCACCATCTCTTTCTCTCTCTGCCGGGGCCGGCCAAGAGTGCTTTATGGACGGTTTAAAACATGACTATGGATGCAAATGCTCATTTTCCTCCGTGCACCTGGTGATTGAAAACGTGCATCTGGTAACCCAAAAATTATAAAAGGGTTTTAAATACTTTTACCCGTCAATTCTATTGATATAGCCCGCTAGGGGAGTGCCCCACTACGGCCCTCTCTCTGTCAGGGCCGTCCTTGGGTGCTTTTTACACACTTTTAAGAAATCACGATGGATGCAGATTGTATTAATCCTCCGTGTGCAACTGGTGATTGAAAACGTGCAATCTGGTAACCCAAAATTTCAAATATGTTCAAAATGAATTTAAAGGCACCCCTCTCATTGTGTGCCCGCTATGGGAGCACCCCACTAAGGCCCTGTCTCGGTCGGGCCCGTCCTGAGTGCTTTATAGACACTTTAAGAAATCGCGATGGATGCAGATTGCTATTAATCCTCCGTGCAACTGGTGATTGAAAATGTGCAACTGGTGATTGAAACGTGCACCTGGTCACCCAAAACACGGTTCTCTATGCGGTTAGCGGGTGTTCCATCTATTCATGTCCGCTTATGGCGCACCCTACTACGGACCTTAGCAATGGGGGCCGGCCCGAATTATTTATGGAAGGTCTGATGATGATTTTTTTTTTTTTTTCACCACTCTTTCTCTCTCTGCCGGGGGCCGGGCCAGGAGTGCTTTATGGACGGTTTAAAACATGACTATGGTGCAAATGCTCATTTCCTCCTGTGCACCTGGTGATTGAAACGTGCATCTGGTAACCCAAAAATTATAAAAGGGTTTTAAATACTTTTACCCGTCATTCTATGATATAGCCGCTAGGGGCAGGTGCCCCCACTACGGCCCCTCTCTCTGTCAGGGCCGTCCTTGGGTGCTTTTTACACACTTTAAGAAATCACGATGGATGCAGATTGCTATTAATCCTCCGTGCAAACTGGTGATTGAAAACGTGCTCTGTAACCCAAAATTTCAAATATGGTTCAAAATGAATTAAAGGCACCCTCTCATTGTTGCCCGCTATGGGAGCACCCCACTAAGGCCCTGTCTCGGTCGGGCCCGTCCTGAGTGCTTTATAGACACTTTAAGAAATCGCGATGGATGCAGATTGCTATTAATCCTCCGTGCAACTGGTGATTGAAAATGCGCAACTGGTGATTGAAAACGTGCACCTGGTCACCCAAAACACGGTCTCTATGCGGTTAGCGGTGTTCCATCTATTCATGTCCGCTTATGGCGCCACCCTACTACGGACCTTTAGCAATGGGGGCCGGCCCGAATTATTTATGGAAGGTCTGATGATGATTCTTTTTTTTTTTTCAACCATCTCTTTCTCTCTCTGCCGGGCCGGCCAAGAGTGCTTTATGGACGGTTTAAAATCAATGACTATGGATGCAACATGCTCATTTTCCTCCGTGCACCTGGTGATTGAAAACGTGCATCTGGTAACCCAAAAATTATAAAAGGGTTTTAAATACTTTTACCGTCATTCTATTGATATAGGCCCGCTAGGGGACGTGCCCCACTACGGCACCTCTCTCTGTCAGGGCCGTCCTGGTTGCTTTTACACACTTTAAGAAATCACGATGGATGCAGATTGCTATTAATCCTCTCGTGCACATGGTGATGAAAACGTGCATCTGGTAACCCAAAAATATAAAACGGTTTTAAATACTTTTACCGGTCATTCTATGATATAGCCGCTATGGGAGCACCCACTACAGGCCCTGCTCTCGGTCCGGGGCCTTCCTTCAGTTGCTTTATATACAGTTTCATATATTACGATGGATGCTAGATTGTGATTGTTTTCCAAAAGACCCGTTGTGCATCTGGTAACCCAAAAATTATAAAACTGTTTTAAATCATTTACGGTCATTCTATTGATATAGCCCGCTAGGGGAGTACCCTACTACGGCCCTCTCTCGGTCAGGCCCCGTCCTTAGGGCTTTATATACAGTTAAGATATTACGATGGATGCAGATTGTGATTGTTTTCCAAAAGACCCGTGTGCATCTGGTAACCCAAAATTAAAATATGGGTTCAAACCCGGGTAACACCACTCTATTTACGGACATGAAGTAGAGCTTACCCCTGGAGCTATT
>NW_023494016.1:10000-17500 GCF_013265735.2 Oncorhynchus mykiss | reverse complement strand
AGTGGCCGCAATAGTTAGCTTTGTTGGAGCTAAAAAAGAACGGTCGGACCTAGAGTTCCGAAACTTTAGAAACCTGTTCTAGACCTCCGGGCCATGGTGCGTGGCGAGTTACGTGGCTCTAGACGGTTCTCGGACCGAGAAACAGCCTCGTACATTTGGAATAACTTCAATTCATTTTTGCATCACGAAAATGACGACGTTTAGAAAAGTCTCAGAGACGCAAGGCTAGGTGCGTTGAAACCGGCTCGGCCCATAGAGACGGACCCCAAAGTTTCTGTCCGATAGCTCGTTCAAGGACCCCGTAGCAAGGCATGGAAATAAGTGGATTTTCAGCACCAATTAGGGTTTTTCTCGGACACCAAATGACCTATCGAGCCGAAACTCGGGATTCGGGGTCGCCTCACATAGGACTTCACATAATGTCCGAACTGGACCCGCAGCTAGAACGTAACTATGTGTTTTACCTTTTTATTATGTTTTCAACTAGAGGCGCTGTGAATTATGGGCCTGCTCTGACATATGTGATAGTTGGCTACTAAATGAGTAGGAAAAAGTGGGTTTGGTGTCAATTGATATCCATTTGGTGTCATAATGACATCTAATTGACTGATGGACACTGACTTGCTAGTTGACTTTTGTACATTTGCAATATGTTTAAACGGAGAGGGACCATCACCAAAATGGCATTCTGAAATCAACACAAAAAATGGCATCACCATAGTCTCCAGACTGTTCTGAGTTCAACGAGCTATCCCGCTTGACCGTAGCTCGCTCGGTCTAGGCGCAGCAACCATTAGAATAGAAGGCCCAAAATGAAGCCTGCACCACAATGTCATTTGCTTTTGAGTGACAGTGAGAGAACCGTTAGGGTGAGAAGAAAAATTCCACCACTTGAATGTTCCTAAGGTCCTCCCGATCTCAACAAGCCTAACCTTGACCGTGTGGCATTAACCCTTCACAGTAAAACAGTGTTTTTTGATCTCACAGATTACAGTGTCATCTCTCCCCATAGGAATACATTGCCTGCACCCCTAATTTCAACCTGAGGCCTATGTGGGTTATGAATGCCGTATGAACCTGTCTTCGGTACCAGTCCATCAGGCCACTATGAGGTCTACCTGTGTTGATTCTAAGCTTCCTGGACCAACCGGAAGTGGTTAAAATGCCCCTAAAAGTGTTTACCCATACAATGCATGCAGTTTGATAGACATAGTGCATTCAACCCTGTGTAGATCAGTCAATTCTTAACGTAAGGACTTAAAACTCAGGATTCTGTAACAGCATACCCCAATGAGGATATGTGTTGATTTATAACTTCCTGTGCCAACCGGAAGTGCCATAATTGGTGTCTCAGGGGCTGTTTCGAAGGGTTAAAAAAGTCTGATCTTTCCAAAACTTCATATGTGTGATTAGGCAACCCCCATGAACTGTAAATCAGTCATTTTTCCCAAAAAAAATCAAAGGAAAAAAAAATTGCACTAAAACACAACTAGGATGGAGGGACGTATTGGGGTGCGTAGAGACAGACAGTGGCTCCAATAGTTAGCTTTGTTGGAGCTAAAAAAGAACCGTCGGACCTAGAGTTCCGAAACTTTAGAAACCTGTTCTAGACCTCCCGTAGATGGTGCGTGGTGAGTTACGTGGCTCTAGAAGGTTCTCGGACCGAGAAACAGCCTCGTACATTTGAAATAACTTCAATTCATTTTTGCATCACGAAAATGACGACATTTAGAAATGTCCCAGAGTCGCAAGACTAGGTGCATTGCGAACGTCTCGGCCCATATAGACAGACCCCAAACGTTTCTGTCCGATATCTCATTCAAGGACCCCGTAGCAAGTCATGGAAAATAGTGGATTTTCAGCACCAATTAGGGTTTTTCCTCGGACACCAAATGACCTATCGAGCCGAAACTTGGGATTCGGGGTCGCCTCAGCTAGGCCAACACATAACATAAGAAATGGACCCGCAGCTAGAACGTAACTACGTGTTTTATGGTTTTTTTATGGTTTGTACCGAAGGCGTTGTGAATTTTGGGCCAGCTCTGAAGTATGTAATAGTTGCTACTAAACGAGTTGGAAAAAGTGGGTTTGGTGTCAGTTTGTATCAGTTTGGTGGTCAGAATGATATCTAATTGACTGATGGACTCTTGTCCACTTGACTCTTGTACATTTGCAATATGATTCTATAGTGAAAAAACATCACCAAAAGCGACATTCTGAAATCAACCCAAACGAGCGATTGAGATGACCCAGAATCACTGCAAAGCCATCCCGAGTTCATCGGGCCAGTCAATTTCACATTCCTGCAGGATTTTTATAGCATGACAAATTCGTGATGGTACCTGCCCATTAAAACATATTGCAAATGCACAGTGACTTTGAAAAAGTAAGAAACAAAAAAAAAATACATCTAAAATTTTTTGAGCATGACAAATTCGTGATGGTACCTGCCCATTGAAACATATTCCAAATGCACAGTGACTTTGAAAAAGTAAGGAAACAAAAAAAAATACATCTAAAAAATTTTGAGCATGACAAATTCGTGATGGTACCTGCCCATTGAAACATATTGCAAATGCACAGTGACTTTGAAAAAGTAAGGAAACATAAACAAATTCGATAAACAAATTCGTGATGGTACCTGCCCATTGAAAACATATTGCAAATGCACAGTGACTTTGAAAAAGTAAGGAAACATAAACAAATTCGATAAACAAATTCGTGATGGTACCTGCCCATTGAAACATATTGCAAATGCACAGTGACTTTGAAAAAGTAAGGAAACATAAACAAATTCGATAAACAAATTCGTGATGGTACCTGCCCATTAAAACATATTCCAAATGCACAGTGACTTTGAAAAAGTAAGGAAACAAAAAAAAATACATCTAAAAAATTTTGAGCATGACAAATTCGTGATGGTACCTGCCCATTGAAACATATTGCAAATGCACAGTGACTTTGAAAAAGTAAGGAAACATAAACAAATTCGATAAACAATTCGTGATGGTACCTGCCCATTAAAACATATTCCAAATGCACAGTGACTTTGAAAAAGTAAGAAACAAAAAAAAATACATCTAAAAATTTTTGAGCATGACAAATTCGTGATGGTACCTGCCCATTGAAACATATTGCAAATGCACAGTGACTTTGAAAAAGTAAGGAAACATAAACAAATTCGATAAACAAATTCGTGATGGTACCTGCCCATTAAAACATATTCCAAATGCACAGTGACTTTGAAAAAGTAAGAAACAAAAAAAATACATCTAAAAAATTTTGAGCATGACAAATTCGTGATGGTACCTGCCCATTGAAACATATTGCAAATGCACAGTGACTTTGAAAAAGTAAGGAAACATAAACAAATTCGATAAACAAATTCGTGATGGTACCTGCCCATTGAAACATATTGCAAATGCACAGTGACTTTGAAAAAGTAAGGAAACATAAACAAATTCGATAAACAAATTCGTGATGGTACCTGCCCATTAAAACATATTCCAAATGCACAGTGACTTTGAAAAAGTAAGGAAACAAAAAAAAATACATCTAAAAAAATTTTGAGCATGACAAATTCGTGATGGTACCTGCCCATTGAAACATATTGCAAATGCACAGTGACTTTGAAAAAGTAAGGAAACATAAACAAATTCGATAAACAAATTCGTGATGGTACCTGCCCATTAAAACATATTCCAAATGCACAGTGACTTTGAAAAAGTAAGAAACAAAAAAAAAATACATCTAAAATTTTTTGAGCATGACAAATTCGTGATGGTACCTGCCCATTGAAACATATTGCAAATGCACAGTGACTTTGAAAAAGTAGGAAACATAAACAAATTCGATAAACAAATTCGTGATGGTACCTGCCCATTAAAACATATTCCAAATGCACAGTGACTTTGAAAAAGTAAGAAACAAAAAAAAATACATCTAAAAATTTTGAGCATGACAAATTCGTGATGGTACCTGCCCATTGAAACATATTGCAAATGCACAGTGACTTTGAAAAAGTAAGGAAACATAAACAAATTCGATAAACAAATTCGTGATGGTACCTGCCCATTGAAACATATTGCAAATGCACAGTGACTTTGAAAAAGTAAGGAAACATAAACAAATTCGATAAACAAATTCGTGATGGTACCTGCCCATTAAAACATATTCCAAATGCACAGTGACTTTGAAAAAGTAAGGAAACAAAAAAAAATACATCTAAAAATTTTGAGCATGACAAATTCGTGATGGTACCTGCCCATTGAAACATATTGCAAATGCACAGTGACTTTGAAAAAGTAAGGAAACATAAACAAATTCGATAAACAAATTCGTGATGGTACCTGCCCATTAAAACATATTCCAAATGCACAGTGACTTTGAAAAAAGTAAGAAACAAAAAAAAATACATCTAAAATTTTTTGAGCATGACAAATTCGTGATGGTACCTGCCCATTGAAACATATTGCAAATGCACAGTGACTTTGAAAAAGTAAGGAAACATAAACAAATTCGATAAACAAATTCGTGATGGTACCTGCCCATTAAAACATATTCCAAATGCACAGTGACTTTGAAAAAGTAAGAAACAAAAAAAAAATACATCTAAAAAATGTTGAGCATGACAAATTCGTGATGGTACCTGCCCATTGAAACATATTGCAAATGCACAGTGACTTTGAAAAAGTAAGGAAACATAAACAAAGTCGATAAACAAATTCGTGATGGTACCTGCCCATTAAAACATATTCCAAATGCACAGTGACTTTGAAAAAGTAAGGAAACAAAAAAAATACATCTAAAAAATTTTGAGCATGACAAATTCGTGATGGTACCTGCCCATTGAAACATATTGCAAATGCACAGTGACTTTGAAAAAGTAAGGAAACATAAACAAATTCGATAAAACAAATTCGTGATGGTACCTGCCCATTAAAACATATTCCAAATGCACAGTGACTTGAAAAAGTAAGAAACAAAAAAAAATACATCTAAAATTTTTTGAGCATGACAAATTCGTGATGGTACCTGCCCAATTGAAACATATTGCAAATGCACAGTGACTTTGAAAAAGTAAGGAAACATAAACAAATTCGATAAACAAATTCGTGATGGTACCTGCCCATTAAACATATTCCAAATGCACAGTGACTTTGAAAAAGTAAGAAACAAAAAAAAATACATCTAAAAAATTTTGAGCATGACAAATTCGTGATGGTACCTGCCCATTGAAACATATTGCAAATGCACAGTGACTTTGAAAAAGTAAGGAAACATAAACAAATTCGATAAACAAATTCGTGATGGTACCTGCCCATTGAAACATATTGCAAATGCACAGTGACTTTGAAAAAGTAAGGAAACATAAACAAATTCGATAAACAAATTCGTGATGGTACCTGCCCATTAAAACATATTCCAAATGCACAGTGACTTTGAAAAAGTAAGGAAACAAAAAAAATACATCTAAAAAATTTTGAGCATGACAAATTCGTGATGGTACCTGCCCATTGAAACATATTGCAAATGCACAGTGACTTTGAAAAAGTAAGGAAACATAAACAAATTCGATAAACAAATTCGTGATGGTACCTGCCCATTAAAACATATTCCAAATGCACATGTGACTTTGAAAAAGTAAGAAACAAAAAAAAAATACATCTAAAATTTTTTGAGCATGACAAATTCGTGATGGTACCTGCCCATTGAAACATATTGCAAATGCAACAGTGACTTTGAAAAAGGTAAGGAACATAAACAAATTCGATAAACAAATTCGTGATGGTACCTGCCCATTGAAACATATTGCAAATGCACAGTGACTTTGAAAAAGTAAGGAAACATAAACAAATTCGATAACAAATTCGTGATGGTACCTGCCCATTAAAACATATTCCAAATGCACAGTGACTTTGAAAAAGTAAGGAAACCAAAAAAAAATACATCTAAAAAATTTTGAGCATGACAAATTCGTGATGGTACCTGCCCATTGAAACATATTGCAAATGCACAGTGACTTTGAAAAAGTAAGGAAACATAAACAAATTCGATAAACAAATTCGTGATGGTACCTGCCCATTAAAACATATTCCAAATGCACAGTGACTTTGAAAAAGTAAGAAACAAAAAAAAATACATCTAAAATTTTTTGAGCATGACAAATTCGTGATGGTACCTGCCCATTGAAACATATTGCAAATGCACAGTGACTTTGAAAAAGTAAGGAAACATAAACAAATTCGATAAACAAATTCGTGATGGTACCTGCCCATTAAACATATTCCAAATGCACAGTGACTTTGAAAAAGTAAGAAACAAAAAAAAAATACATCTAAAATTTTTTGAGCATGACAATTCGTGATGGTACCTGCCCATTGAAACATATTGCAAATGCACAGTGACTTTGAAAAAGTAAGGAAACATAAACAAATTCGATAAACAAATTCGTGATGGTACCTGCCCATTAAAACATATTCCAAATGCACAGTGACTTTGAAAAAGTAAGGAAACAAAAAAAAATACATCTAAAAAATTTTGAGCATGACAAATTCGTGATGGTACCTGCCCATTGAAACATATTGCAAATGCACAGTGACTTTGAAAAAGTAAGGAAACATAAACAAATTCGATAAACAAATTCGTGATGGTACCTGCCCATTAAAACATATTCCAAAATGCACAGTGACTTTGAAAAAGTAAGAAACAAAAAAAAATACATCTAAAATTTTTTGAGCATGACAAATTCGTGATGGTACCTGCCCATTGAACATATTGCAAATGCACAGTGACTTTGAAAAAGTAAGGAAACATAACAAATTCGATAAACAAATTCGTGATGGTACCTGCCCATTAAAACATATTCCAAATGCACAGTGACTTTGAAAAAGTAAGAAACAAAAAAAATACATCTAAAATTTTTTGAGCATGACAAATTCGTGATGGTACCTGCCCATTGAAACATATTGCAAATGCACAGTGACTTTGAAAAGTAAGGAAACATAAACAAATTCGATAAACAAATTCGTGATGGTACCTGCCCATTAAAACATATTGCAAATGCACAGAGACTTTGAAAAAAGTAAGGAAACATAAACAAAAAAAAACATCCCAAAAAAATGTTGGGTACCAGCTGCATATTTTAGATCACAAGCTTGAATTCTGAGCATGACAAATTCGTGATGGTACCTGCCCATTAAAACATATTGCAAATGCACAGTGACTTTGAAAAAGTAAGGAAACATAAACAAAAAAAACATCCCAAAATTTTTTTTTGGGTTTACCATTTGCATATTTTAGATCACCAGGTGCACATTTCAGGTCACCAGGTGCACATTTCAGATCACCAGGTGCACGGAGGAAAATATTACTTTTGACTTTGACTTTGACTTCCTATGACAGCATAATTGCAAATGGAGAAAACATATGCCTTATGCACAAGTAAAACAAAAAGAAATATGTAATACAGTTGACCAAGGTATAGTTTGAGCAAAGTAA
>NW_023494016.1:0-2500 GCF_013265735.2 Oncorhynchus mykiss | reverse complement strand
AGGGTCTGGTCAAACCACTAAATCGGTCGCCGGCGGGAAAATGTCCAAAGTACCATGGTTCTGAGGGTCTGACTTCCCTCAAAACTGTCCGTTACTCATTTTCTATTCGGACTGAGCAGTTTGACACCACCCCCGTCTCTCTAGGACATGGAAGTCCTGTTGCCAAAAACCAGGTTTCTGAAATCGCGCCGGTACCTGTCTGGTCGACCCGCCACTGAGTGTGTAATCCAAAACAGGCCAAATATCGATGAAGCCCTGAACCTCACAGGGCTTCTGTGCGCCCCACCATCGGGGGTCAAATTCAACAAAAACGTGATAAATCAAAAAGTACACATCCGATCTTGATGGGGTTTTTTTTGCACGAAAGTGCATAAATAGACGAGCATTTACATTCAATTAAAAACGTTTTTGTATAAAACATTTTAATAGGAAATCGTGTTTCAAGTTTTGGGAAAAAAGTGAATGTCACAGGATGCATAGGTTCCTGTGGATGCGAATTTTTTTTACATTATGTAATTGTTGCCCATCACGAGAGAGGGTATGAGACGAAATTTGGGACCTCTAGCCCTTCGGGAAGTATTTTTAATCATTTTTTGAAAATTACAGAAATTGGTCGAAAAAATGACAGAGTCCCACTTTTCACAGCCGTGCACCTGGTGATTGAAAACGTGCATCTGGTAACCCAAAAATGCGGTTCTCAATGCGCTTGCCGGTGTTACAGATATACATGTCCGATAATGATGCACCCTACTACGGACCTTTTTCAATGGGGGTCGGCCTGAATTATTTATGGAAGGTATGATTACTTTTTTTTCTCCGTGCAACTGGTGATTGAAAACGTGCACCTGGTCACCCAAAACACGGTTCTCTATGCGGTTAGCGGTGTTCCCGAGATTCATGTCCGATAATGATGCACCCTACTACGGACCTTTTCAATGGGGGCCGGTCCGAATTATTTATGGAAGGTATGATTTTTTTTTTCTCTCTCCGTGCAACTGGTGATTGAAAACGTGCATCTGGTAACCCAAAACACGGTTCTCTATGCGGTTAGCGGTGTTCCCGAGATTCATGTCCGATAATGATGCACCCTACTACGGACCTTTTCAATGGGGGGCCGGTCCGAATTATTTATGGAAGGTATGATTTTTTTTTTTTTCAACACTTTTCCCCTCTTTTTCTCTCTCTGCCGGGGCCGGCCCTGGGTGCTTTATGGACGGTTTAAAACATGACTATGGATGCAAATGCTCATTTTCCTCCGTGCACCTGGTGATTGAAAACGTGCATCTGGTAACCCAAAAATTATAAAAGGGTTTTAAATACTTTTACCCGTCATTCTATTGATATAGCCCGCTAGGGGAGTGCCCCACTACGGCCCTCTCTCTGTCAGGGCCGTCCTTGGGTGCTTTTTACACACTTTAAGAAATCACGATGGATGCAGATTGCTATTAATCCTCCGTGCAACTGGTGATTGAAAACGTGCATCTGGTAACCCAAAATTTCAAATATGGTTCAAAATGAATTTAAAGGCACCCCTCTCATTGTTGCCCGCTATGGGAGCACCCCACTAAGGCCCTGTCTCGGTCGGGCCCGTCCTGAGTGCTTTATAGACACTTTAAGAAATCGCGATGGATGCAGATTGCTATTAATCCTCCGTGCAACTGGTGATTGAAAATGTGCAACTGGTGATTGAAAACGTGCACCTGGTCACCCAAAACACGGTTCTCTATGCGGTTAGCGGTGTTCCATCTATTCATGTCCGCTTATGGCGCACCCTACTACGGACCTTTAGCAATGGGGGCCGGCCCGAATTATTTATGGAAGGTCTGATGATGATTTTTTTTTTTTTTCACCATCTCTTTCTCTCTCTGCCGGGGCCGGCCAAGAGTGCTTTATGGACGGTTTAAAACATGACTATGGATGCAAATGCTCATTTTCCTCCGTGCACCTGGTGATTGAAAACGTGCATCTGGTAACCCAAAAATTATAAAAGGGTTTTAAATACTTTTACCCGTCATTCTATTGATATAGCCCGCTAGGGGAGTGCCCCACTACGGCCCTCTCTCTGTCAGGGCCGTCCTTGGGTGCTTTTTACACACTTTAAGAAATCACGATGGATGCAGATTGCTATTAATCCTCCGTGCAACTGGTGATTGAAAACGTGCATCTGGTAACCCAAAATTTCAAATATGGTTCAAAATGAATTTAAAGGCACCCCTCTCATTGTTGCCCGCTATGGGAGCACCCCACTAAGGCCCTGTCTCGGTCGGGCCCGTCCTGAGTGCTTTATAGACACTTTAAGAAATCGCGATGGATGCAGATTGCTATTAATCCTCCGTGCAACTGGTGATTGAAAATGTGCAACTGGTGATTGAAAACGTGCACCTGGTCACCCAAAACACGGTTCTCTATGCGGTTAGCGGTGTTCCATCTATTCATGTCCGCTTATGGCGCACCCTACTACGGACCTTTAGCAATGGGGGCCGGCCCGAATTATTTATGG